>NW_026294402.1:68960059-69137559 GCF_007827085.1 Peromyscus californicus insignis
GTCACAGCCACTGAAAACAACAGAGGGGTTGTTGTAGAATATTGTTTTAAGGTGTGTTACTTTTGTTTATGCTCTGGAACGTTTGTTTAATGATGATGCAAAGATGAGTTTGATTAAATAAAATTGGCCTGCAGTCAGGAGGCTGAATCAGCCACTAGCTGACAGGAAGTGGTAGGGAGGAGCGAGGTGGAGAAGGATTTTTAAGGAGGGCATCATTAAACAAACGTTCCAGAGCATAAACAAAAGTAACACACCTTAAAACAATATTCTACAACAACCCCTCTGTTGCTTTCAGTTGCTGTGACACTCATGGCTCAACCTTTGCACTCCATTTAAATACTTTCGTTACTGGCCTAGTTAACTTCAGTTGGAATATTAGATCAAAAGGGCATTTCTTGTCATAGGGAACCTGAGATAAAGTAATAACTGGTCCCCATTCTCATTTCCAAGTTCCTTCAGGATAAGGAACTCTGTCAGCCATCACAGGGTTTTTGGCCCTTGTGCTTCTGCTAATTACTGTTGGCTCTTAAGTTATTGATGTCTTCACTAAATGATGATTCCTATCTGGGTACCACTAAACTGAGGATGCCAGAATCCCAATATCAGACCCTGAATCAAACCCCTGGCACACTTGCACATGGCAAAAACTAAATAAGAGGAGGCCCACTTGGCCATTGATAACGGGAAAACTCTTATATCCTGGTCCAATTAGTCTCCAAAATAATCTACTACCCTGATGATAAAGTCTTTTACCAAAAAGAAACATCTCCAAGATTAGAGATGATATACAACTCAAGGGGGTAATGAAAGGACCAAGCAGACGCCATAACAGGCTGTCAGTCTTCTCTCAGAGATCAGGCTTCAATTTCAGTTTCCTGAGACTTGAGCAAGCAGTTTCTGGGAGGGCCATGAGCAAAAGACATAGTCCTTGCAGTAGCTCCCTTTCTGCATGTACTCTGACTGTTCAAGGTTCAGCCAGTTGTTTACTGTCTGGGACCCCTCACCAACTTAGAGCTATGTGCATGGGTCAATGTGAATATTCGAGGCCAGCCAGGCCCCATGGCAGCTCAAGGACAGAGCCTAGGACTTGTCCAGGCCTGCCCAAAAATAACTGTAACCGCCAACCAGTAAATTCAAAGGTTACATACTCTCACCCAATCATATGATGCAAAGGCTTGTACCACCCTGCTTGTGGTTTTTCTCTTTAAAAATCCATCACTCTCAGAGCCCAAGGCTGTCCTCCTCCACCCTCTGTGTCGGAGTGTTGGACACGGGCCAAGCCCAGGCTTGCTGTGTGTTTTGCATCGGATATTGGTTCTGTGGTGATCTTGCTTGGGGGTCTCACAATGCAGCCACAACAGGTTGAGAATATATACATACATCCCACCCACCAAAGACCACAGTTTATTTGAATCTGGCATCAAAGGACCTTGGTAAGAAAGTTTTTCTATCTTAGAAAGTTACAAGTTATTAAAGTAGATATATTCCCCCAATAGATTGCCCCAAGAGTCTAAGACCCTGAACCCAATCCACAGCTATCTGACAATCTTATGGTAAATTTTAAGTAGCATTAACTTTGTAATTTTTGTGCATATGTGTGAGATGTCGTTGTTATAAGTTCTACTTTTTCTATTTTAAATAATTCCAAGTACGTGTATTATTTTGAGATTTCACTGTTTTGGTGTTCAGATCGAACCATCAAATGTCTATCAAATATTTCCTGAACAGTCACATACATTAGTCTATCCATCGGTGTCATCATTTTTTTTTTCTCTGTCCTAGAGAAGCTCTCCTGCCTTCCTCTTCCTCTCCTGGGTAAACTGCTACTGTCTGGTTTTGGTCATACAACTCAGACTGAGTTTTCCCTTCACCATATTCTCACAGGGATTCCCTGAATATTATGTTGTCCTCTTTTTCATGAATTTATTTGTTTTTTTAAAAAAGTCCTTCTTGATTGCCTTAGAAAAATATGTGTGTGATTTTCTTAAATATTTGAGAAGAAAATGTATTATAATTGGTTGATAATTTAGCTAGATATAGAATTCTATTCTAAAGATTCATTTTCCTTCTTTTTTTTTTTTGGTTTTTTTTCGAGACAGGGTTTCTCTGTGCAGCTTTGCGCCTTTCCTAGAATTCTCTTTGAAGACCAGGCTGGCCTCGAACTCACAGAGATCCACCTGCCTCTGCCTCTCGAGTGCTGGGATTAAAGGCGTGTGCCATCACTGCCCGGCTTCCTTCAAAATTGTATGTGCATCAATATTCTAGTCCAGCATTCTGTGTGGCTGCAGTAATGGCCTTCTACTGCTGGTGACCCATAGTCTTCTATTGTTGGTGACTCTTAGTCTTTCTTCTCTCTCTGGAACAATTTTAGAAGCTGTTCTTTATCCCTGGCACTCTGTAACTTCACAATAATGTATATGTGGTGTGATTTTATTTTTGTTTAAAGATTTTTCATTTGTTTTATTCTTGAAAAAGTTTTAATTATATTTATTCATGAATATATTTATTGCAGGTGGATGGGAGGTGTGTACTATGGACCAATCGATCATGAAGCTAAGCAGATAGCTTGTTAGAGTCGGTTCTCTTCTCCCACAGTGTGGGTCCCATAGATTAAAGCCATGTGAGGATTGGTGGCACATGCCCTACTCACTGAGACATCTTGCCATCCCCATTTATTTTATTCTTAATTATAATAATTGGCAATGTAAAAACTGACTGCTTGTGTTCATTTCCCCACATTTTATTTGTAATTTTATGTAGAACTGTGAATTTTTTGTTTGTTGAGACATAATATTCATATATCTATATGGAACAGATTATAGCAATTCCACAAATGTATATAAGATGGATAAATCAAAGTAATACACATTTCTTCTCTACATATATTGTTCATTTTCATATGCTGGGAGCTTGGTGCTCCTCTAGGCATGTTAAAATATCTCACAGACTGTTTTACCAACAGTTCCTCCACTAGGCTAAAGAACCCCAGATCTATAAAATATTAGGGTTTGGCAACTGCTTGGAGCCAGGATCCATAACCAGTCCTTGGTCTCAATGCTAAGGTAGAAAATTGTCAATGAAAGTGCACACATGCCTAGGATCCTTCAAAACGTGACAAACAAAGTTGCTCTTCCCTGAAGAAGGCATCCCCTTCCAGGCATGTTTGTAGTTCTGAAGAAGCCAGATCCCATTATTACAGTGTCTACTGACTCATAGTTATTATTTAAGTGGGGAAGGGGAGAACAGAGACAGAGTTAGAGGAGATAGGGGTAGAGACTGAGACTCCATGTCTATCTGCCCTCTTTACGAACAGAATTATGTCAATCGTTTTCATGTCTCATGTGTGCATGTGGCTGGAACTTCACAAAGGACTCCCTTGCCAGCTAAAATGATCACCTGCCTAAAGCTTGTGTGGTTTATTTATAGTCACTTAGCCAATGGCAGGCTAGATTGCACAGGCCACTGGTCTGACTCTTCCTGAATTCCAAGTATTTTCACCTTTTAGGCAAGGAAGGATCTGCACAAACAGATTGCGTTTAACTCAGGGCTCAAGGGTTGCAAATGGTTCCAAAGATAAGGGATAAAGGGCACACAAAGCAGGCACGTTTTCTCCTGCCCGTAAAATGTCATCTTGCTATACCATCCCTTAAAGTTGCCCTTGCCTCGCTGGTGTGCTGGATTTTCTTTTGTTGAGTTGATATTTCATGGTGAGAAACATAGTCTATTCTCCCTGTCTAGTTCTACACGGTTACATGAAAGTTCCTTCAGGTTCTAGGTACTCTTCAAAGGCACACACAGTGAAGTCTGTCTCTTTGGGAATGTAGCTCTACAGGGATTGGTGGCAGATAGATAGTCATGTGACTAGACGCACATTAAAAGTACAGAAGAGTTCCGCTGACACAGTTAGTCCACATCTGTGCCAACCACTGGCCTGTTCCGTGTCACTGCCATCTTGTCTTCTCAGAATAACACAGAAATGGAATCAGACGGTGTGTCACCTCTTAGGTCTGGCCGGTTTCATTTCTGAAGGGCATATGAGGTCCAGGCAAGTTTCTGTGTGTATCAGTAACTTGTTCCTGTTTATTGCTAGGCACCATTCCAGCCCGCAGACACACTAGAGTTGGTTTATTTGCCTGCTAGAGTTGTTTCCTGTAATGAATTAAATTACTATAGGAGGGTGGAGAGATCACTCAGTGGTTAATTGCACTGTCTGCTTCCAGAGGACCCAGGTTAAATTCCCAGCATAGTGGCTCACAACTGTCTGTAACTTAAAATCCTGTAGTCTCCACAGGTATCTGAACACACACACACACACACACACACACACACACACACACACACACACACATACACACACACACAAATAAATATAAAAATAAAAAATAATAATCTTAAAGAAAAGGAAACAAGTGTATTCCACACTCAAAGAAAAGAAGGGGTTCAGACTCCCATGAAGGAGAGTCAAGGAACCTTTGGACACATATGAAGCCAGCATGCTATATTTTTTCAAAAGTTGGCCAAAATTACTCCCTTGGGCAATATTTCCAGGCATTTCTATATTATAAAACACTAGAAAGAAAATTACCACTTACCCAGATATATTTAATTGTAAGCTTAAAGACAAAAGCTCACACTTGACAGTATCTTACCATCAAAGCAACACACTTAGCCTGCTCTGAAATCCTTGTCCTTGCAACTCACTTTCCTGCATCCAGTAGTTTTGCTGTGAATGGATTATAAAATAAACCATTATGATCTTGCTAACCTCACTGATAGAGTGGGCAAAAAGGGAGGGGGTATCTTTGTAACTCAGGATACTTCTTAAAGAACATAACTGTGTTTAGACCCATGCCTGGGGGCACACCCATGGAATCCTGACATCTTAAGAGGGAGAGGGAAGAGTACTGTGTGAGAAGACACTCTCTCAAAATAAAAATAGACACAAACTTGAACATATTGAAGGGGCAAACAGGTAGCATAAAAGTTCCCTGGCATTCAATTTCAACTTTAAAACAATAAATTATTGGGGTTAGAGAGATGTCTCCCAGTTAAGTGCACTGACTGCTCTTTCAGAGGGCCTGGGTTAAGTTCCTAGCACCCACACGGCAGCTCACAAAAACCTGTAACTCTAGTCCTAGGGGATCCAATGCCCTTCTGGCCTCCATAGGCACTGCACACATGGGGTACGCAGACATGCATGCAGTTGAAATAACCATACACACACAATAACACATTTTCAAATAATAATTAAAAAAATATCATTGAGAAAGGAGTTAGGGGGTGAGAAAACTTCCTTTGGGGGGAGTTAATAGTCATTTATCATATCATAGTGTGAAACATCTTCAATTCCTGGGCTGAGAAGGAGAGAATTCCACAAAAACACCAAGAGAGATGAATAGGAAGACAGAGCAACATCAAATGGTGATCACCCCGACTTAGCAATTCTGTTGCTGAAATCTCTTCTAAGAAAATATTCAACACAGCATATTTTATGTAAAAACTAGAAGCAAATACCCAGCAATTAGGAAGCAGTCATACTACAGTCTATCAGTTTAGCAGACAGGAAGGATGAGGGTGACAGAGACAGCCCAGGTACAAAGTAACCATCTTACCATGTTCCAATGAAAAGAATATAAATGACAGCTGTATAATACTACAATTGCATGAAAGATGTTTCGGCAAAGAGAGAAGCAGAAAACATTACAATATGTGCAGATAAACATGGCTCTTTCTGGTTGGCATAATTTGGAATATATTTTCTCTCCTTCCTCATCTGTGTATTTCTTTTAATGTATTGAGCCCTAGAAAATCAATTTTCACTTGGGCCAGTGAGCTGACTCAGCAAGTAAAGATTGCTTGCTGTCCATCCTGACCATTGACTCCAATTTATAGGACCCATATAGTATATGGGGAGAACTGACTCCTGAAAGTCATCCTCTGACCTCTGACCTCTACCCATACACACACACACACACACACACACACACACACACACACACACACACACACACCATTGATAAATGTAGCACCAATATATTTATGCTAAAAATACACCTAATGTTTCTCAGAGAATATAGGGAAATTTTGAAATGTTGTCTATATGAGAGAGAAATAACATTGTTTATCATGTGGTTTGTGGTTCAGAATTCACAGAGCTGTGTTTGAGTTATTATAGTATCTTGAACATGGAACCAGAAAGCAGGAGAAAAGAGGAGGGCATGCTATGGCTAGAAACACAGTCCCAACTGTGTTATGAGCAGAGACTAGTATACAGCCCAGGGCATGATCAAATAACCTTATTCATAGGGGAGGCTCTCCCAAAGGGGCGCGAAGGGAGAGCTCTTCTCCCACAAATAGGGCCTGGGCACTGCTTTGAGCCCACTAACTGTAGAGGTGATCGTAGATGATTTATGTGCGCGTACTAAATGAGACAGTTTGTTCAATTGGTTGCTAACTACTGAGAAAATTTTGACCCTGAGATCTACCAACCTCTCGAATTTTTTTGGGGGGGGGAATTGTTGTTGGTTTTTTGTTGTTGTTGTTGTTTTTCGAGACAGGGTTTCTCTGTGTAGTTTTGGTGCCTGTCCTGGATCTTGCTCTGTAGACCAGGCTGGCCTTGAACTCAC
This sequence comes from Peromyscus californicus insignis, assembly GCF_007827085.1. Taxonomy (NCBI): domain Eukaryota; kingdom Metazoa; phylum Chordata; class Mammalia; order Rodentia; family Cricetidae; genus Peromyscus; species Peromyscus californicus. Next base: position 68,966,686 of record NW_026294402.1, read on the forward strand.
AGAGATCTGCCTGGCTCTGCCTCCCGAGGGCTGGGATTAAAGGTGGGATTAAAGGCGTGTGCCACCGCCGCCGGCCAACCTCTCGAATGTTAAACAAGGAAGTCTCTTCTAGGGAGGGTTAAGCAATTTTAGAGAGAGTGGGACGTGGGGAAGTGGTGAGAACAGGAGGCAAAAGAGAGGTTTATTCTGAGAGAGAGAGAGAGAGAGAGAGAGAGAGAGAGAGAGAGAGAGAGAGAGAGAGAGAGAGAGAAAGAGAGAGAGAGAGAGAGAGAGGTCTAGTTAAAATATGGTCTAGTGAAAGCAGTAAGTTGTATTCCAAAATTGGTCAGTCAGTACAAATGTCCAGTTAGCCAGTTACAACCGGACAAATGGTGGTTTGGAGAGCCCTTTTTCCAGCCTGTTCATGGACAAACAAGAAAGCCTTAGCAGCATTCACTCAAGCCTTTTGGGAAGGGGATCCCTGCAAGCTCTCACTGGAGTACAGTTATACAGGTGTCTTTACCCTTTGCTGCTGCTGTCTTTCAGGGTCACGGGGTTCAGATAAATCCAATACTGTCACAGCTACACTAGTATAAGCCTTACTAAACAGGCTGGGCTTGGTGGTGGTGAAGCCTGTGATCCCAGTGCTTGGGAGAGCCAGACAGGAGGGACCTGAGTTTGAGGACAGACTGTGCTATTGAAGGAGATCCTGTTTCAAATGAGCGGGAAAGAACAAGAAGCTATATTTTTTACAATACTTCCTTTCTTCCCTGCCCCCCCCCCCTTCTTTTTGAGACAGGGTTTCTCTGTGTAGTTTTGGAGTCTGTCCTGGATCTCGCTCTGTAGATCAGGCTGGCCTTGAACTCACAGAGATCTGCCTGGCTTTGCCTCCCGAGTGCTGGGATTAAAGGCGTGCGTCACCACTGCCCAGCTTGGCCCCTGTTCTTGTTGGCTCTGAGAACATCACGGCCCTAGGCACTGGACCTAGCGGAGTAAGACCCAGAATCGGACATTGTGTAAAACGCTGTTACTTTGCCAGATCTCTGACTAGAACAAGTAAGTCCCAAGTTGCTCCCACATGCCAGGGCCTCTGTGAAAGCTAGAGCCCAAGGCTCTGCACAGCTTGAAGAGAGGCTCAGGGATGAGGCCCATGTGGAATTCCTATCTTTGATGTATACTTAGAGGTCAGAACTAATGAAGGAAGGTTATTGAGGCTCTGGGGAGGGGAGGCTGGGGCCCTTGGCAGTGAGTGACTGCCTACCTGCATGGCTTTCTTCAGCAAGCTTTCAGGTATCCACCGTGGGCTCCATGTCCCATCTCTCACAGGGACACAGTATGGCAGAGGAGGCCAAGTAAGGGCAGAGGCAGTAAGCTGTGGTAACTGTTACAATGCAAAAGGAGGAATTCTGTAGATGGACTGTGGGACAGCATTACCCGGGAGGGGAAGTGAGGTGGCGGCTGCTGGACCCAGAATAGGAAAAAGGCACAGAGAATGCCAGATCTGCGACAGGAAGAGGAAGGCCTTTCCTAGGAGATCTACAACCTTGGAATCAGTCCTCCTGGGCAGGACACCATGTCCTGACACTATTGAGAAGGGAGGGGCTAAAATCTCTGTCTGCCTATTGGCCGGGGTATGGGTGGGGTGGGGTGGAGGTAGGGTGTGGGGTGGTGTGTATGTGTGTGTGTGTGGGGGGGTCTTCTAGTCCAGAGACCTCATGGTTTGAAGGGTAAAACAACTGGGAGATGAGAGAACAGCAGAGGACCCTCCCATTTTTCCAACCCACTCAGTTGATCAAAGTGCTTGATTGCTCTCCTAGCCAAGGCTCAGAGGGATGCTAGATAGGAGACTGAATTTTAGTTTCTCTCTCTGCCCCTCCCATCCTTCCTGGTGTGTGTGTGTGTGTGTGTGTGTGTGTGTGTGTGTGTGTGTGTGTGTGTGTGTGTGAACTAGACAACCTCAGGTGATTTTGAGACAAGGTATCTCATAGCCTGGAGCACAGGGATTCAGCCAGGCTGCTGGCCCCAGGGATTATTAGCCTGTCTGCACCTCCCCAGAATTGGGATTATAAATGCATAGGCCTCCAAACCAGACATTTTTACTGGGCTCAGGACCCCATATTTGTGAGGTCAGCATTTTACTGGCTGAGCTTTTCCTTAGCCCAGTTAGCAGTCTAAACAGCGCAATCCAGCACTCCAGGCTCACCGGAGGACCTCTCCGAGGAACTCCCCCAACCCCTTCCCAAAGTTCTTGGTGCTCTGGCACCTGGTCTCCTTGGATTTCAGCTGCAGAGTCCCTGGAAGGACTGGCCCTGGTCAGCTGCAAGGAGCTCACCGCTGGGAAGCAGGCAGGACCGGAGCCAGCTGGGTCAGCCTCGGCCTGGGCGGGGCAGGCAGGTGGAGGCGGATCCAACTGGAAGTCTCCCAGCCCGGCCCTGTCACCTGTAGGCTTGGCCGCAACTCTGGGGAAGGCGTCTGCTCCACCCTCTCTGGAAATCTGAGCATCTGTAGGGTGGGCCTGGAACAGCCGCACTTAGCCGTCCCCACCTTGGGTTCTGCTGAGAACCTTCTCCTGGATACTTTGGGGCACTTGCTTTTCCGGTGCAGAAACTTTCTAGGACTTCACAAGCTAGCTCCGCAGCGGGGACGGACCCGGTGGAGGTGATCTCCTGTGGGCTGTGACAGCTGAAGACGCAGGACTAAGGAAAGCTCCTGCTCCCACTTGTGGCCAAGACAGCTCTAAAGAAGATCTGCTCAGTCAAGACTGGTCTCTTGTGAGTTTGGACTGGGGGAAAGGCTGAATCCTACGGGGTGGCAGGGGCATGCCTGTTTTAAGAAAATCTGGGTAAGGTGACCTGCTAGCAAGACGCCCTCCAGGGTAGTGATTCCCGTCCAGCAGCCTTCATTCCTTCCGGCTCATTTGTGTACAGATAACAATGGTCTGCACAGAGCCTGACTCTGCCTTAAACCCTTTCTTCCTCCTCCTGGAGGTCGTCTGTCCAAGGAGTTCAAGGTCAGCTATTGGACACTAGGACAGCTTGGGGAATATTTTTCACCTCATGCAAATGTTTAAGAATCTTCCACCTCCCTTTTCTATCTGGCCTCTGACCCGTCCCCTGTTCACGTATAGGGTTTTCACTTGTTCTGTCTTCCCTAACTCTTTTTCTCCCCACCTTTAAATGAGCAGTTTTATCTACACACATTTTATTAAGTCTCTGGGAATTTCACATATGCATACAATATATTTGGATCCTATTAACTCCCATTCCTTCCCCTAACTCCACCCAAATCTACCCCACCATGGCGCCGGCCCTTCCCAACTTCAAGCCTTTTTTTTTTTTTTTTTTTTTTTTAATAATCCACAAAGTACAGTTTGGGCTGCCTATACACACACGTGTTGGGGCCATCCACTGAAGCTTGGCCACACCCTTCAAACTGCCTCTCCCTGGCCCAGAACTCATCAGCTGTTGGTAGCTTCTCCCAAGGGGTGGGGGCAGGTGTGCACCTCCTCTTACCTTCCAGAAATCTCAGGAAGCTCATTTTCTCGGAAGTGCTTACAGGTACTTGGAGTTCTTTTTCTTCTTTCATTCCTTTTTTTTTTTTTTAACATCATGTGTTCCTTCGTTTCTTTAAGTTTCTTCCATACTAACAGCCTCCAAAAAAGGCGAAGGGAAGTGGTCCTCCATTCTGTGACACTCTAAAACAAGACTAATTTTAAAAACCACAGGAACTGGTCTTCTGTGCTGAGTCCAATACTGAGGCTTCTTTGGGGAATAGATATTTGTAAGCTGGAACTTCTTTCTCAAGACAATGTTTGCTGCCACACTTCTCCATATATAAAGGCTCTTCCATTGTCTCTACCCAAGCGGGGCAGGAGAAATCTGGGGTCCTCGTGCAGAGTCTCACCTTGAAAGTATTGGTATCAGGACATCCCAGGATTTCAAGACTGCTGCGTTCAGATAGCCCAAATCTTGACAATTTGCTTATTTTTGTTACTTAATAATAATAATTTTGCTTATAATCACTCATAGTGGCAGCCCCTGTAACCACGCTGTCTGCACGTTGTAGGTGGCACTTCTCTGGATCTTTTTCTTTTAAATGTAGGTTTTGTGTTTTTGTTTTTGTTTTTTAGCTGGTTGTTAAGATTTCTGAACCCTACTCTCCGCTAGGCAGAATCAAAGGCCAGAGTTTTTGGTGAGAACCTGGTGGAAAGGATTGAACTGTGTTCTGAACATTAGTTCCAGTTCAGTCCTGAAGTCCCATTAAGTTCCTTCCCATGTTGATTCTGGGGTCTTCAAACGTCCTTAACGTGTGTGTGTATGTGTGGGGGGTGTTTTCTCTTAAGTTTCCGAATAAAGACTTCTCAGGAAGGGTACTTGAACTCTTCTTAGCATGCACATGTCCTGGGCTGGGGGAGTACTGCTCTGCAGAATTTGGACTGTGGACTTTCCTCTTGGTTCCAGAAGGTATTCTGGCATGCTGCACATCTCTGCAGCTGACTGAGGGCATGGGGTTTAGGACTGATGGGACCTTAGACAAATTACTTTTATTCTCCATGTAGCATTTCCTTCTGGCTAGAGAGGATAATATTCCCTAGGATGTTTTGCAGACAGTGTAGGATATAAAACAAACAGTGCAGGGCCTGCAATGAAGAGTTACTCAACAAACAGAGCAATTTCTTCAGTGTTCTTCTTCTTATGATTTTTTTTCATTCTTGGAGATTTATTGTTGTTTGTTTTGTTTTGACACAAGGTCTTGTGTAGCCAAGGCTAGCCTCAAGTTCTCTTGTGTTGCTGAGGGTGACCTTGAACTCCTGATCTTTCTGTCCCCATAACTTGTCTTAATAAAAGAAAACTTTTATTAAGGTAAAACCTATCTCAAAATAAATATCAAATCCTGTACATACATGTTCAACATTTAAGCAAGCACAGGGTGAAGGAGTCCTAGTTCACAGTTGGTGAATGAAGTGAGTTGTGAGCCCCGAGAGCAGATGCCATCTTAGACGGCTTTCCAACATAGTTGAATGCAGATCCACAGCCAAGGGTGTTTTCACCATCTGCCCTCTGCTCTGTGTATGTACACCTCAGAGTCGCATTCTTAGGATAAATATCCACACACTGACCTGTCTGGGGAAGATGGAGAACAGGGAAGCGAGTCTCCATTCATATTTGTTCACAGCTAATACATAAACTCTCCGACTTCCAGACATCTTCTCTGTTGACCACAGTCAGACCTTGCCCAATGATTGCACCTCTGGGTTTTGCTATCCTCAAATGTAAAATGGGGAGTCCCGCTACTTTAGAATCTCTCCTATAAGGGTGTTCCCTTCCCGAGGCTGTAGGAAGACTAAGTTATGCACACAGCACTTTCCTGTGGGGTGAAGTGTCATCACTGTGTCCTGCCCTAGAGCACTTGCTCTGATTAGACACAGTGAGACACCAGGCTGTGCTTCCGTCCAGGCCGAACTTAGGACTCTCCTTCACATCATAACAAGCAGACCAACACAGACTGGAAAGACAGCTCGGTGGTTAAGAGTACTTACACTTCTTTCCTAAGGATCAGAGTTCAGTTCCCAGCACACAAGTCAGACAGCTCGTACCTGCCTATAACTCCAGCTCCAGAGGATTCCACACTCTCTTCAGGGACACTCATACACATATGGCATGCATATACACACATATACATATATGTAAAATGTATTTTAAAAGCAGATCAATAAACAACTTTGCTGGTATAATTTGGAATAAAGTCTAAAATTCTATGTACTGCTCTTGCTAATACTGCCCTTGTTCTCCAAACACTACAGCCTGATTGGGAAGAAGGTCCTCCCACTCTGCATGTGTTCTCTTTCCAGAGAAATATCTGCATTCCTACATGAGCCTGATGGTATCTCTAGTCCAACCTCCACTCATCACTTCCTTCTGAGCTATTTAAGTGAATGTTGGGGGCGGGGGGGGGGGGGAATGTCAGGGAAGAGGTATTGATAGGAAGATAGATTCATTATTTTGGATGAAATAATGAATTTACTATTTATTCTCAAAATGCTAACTGAACATTTTGAGAGGAAATTCTTATGGGATTTTACCCCTTGATTTCTCTTTGGTATTGTTAGCTTTAAAAATCCTTTTAAATACAGAAGACTTTTCCTTTAAATTCTAACTTGAGTATGCATGAGTTAGTTCCACATCTCCCAAGCTTTGTGCAAGTTGGCTGAATAAATTAAATCCTAGAGGTTGCCTCTTTCTGCCTCTTATGACTACATGATTTCAAATAAAAGAGTTTTGTTGCAATGCCCTGCAAGGCGTAGAAAAATTATACCTACCATGTAGGTACCAGTAGACAGAAAAAGGAATTTAATTACTTTAGGTTTTGTTCATTGTGGAGGAAAATTGTTTTGTACGGTCCAGTCCAGCCCTGTTGGTTACTGCCATCCTAGTTCAGGCCGGGTTTCCATTCTCATCAGACCAGGATTATCTGGCATAAGAAATGAGGTGAGAATTATTCTTTGGGGGTATTTGCTCCCTTTGTTCATTTTCTTTGATCAATTAACTTGAACATTTGTTCATTGTACCAATATACATAAGGGCCAGACAGAATCAAGCCGAGACTGAGACAGGCTGCTTAGCTTACCTTAGCTTATGTGTAAACGTCACTAGAGCCCTAGTCTGGATTCTGATTCCTGAGCTCCTCCTGAGGGGTTCCATCTGGTGGGAAACCCTGGAATCTTCATTTGAACAGAGCTCTAAGGCGATGCTGAGCCCATGGAAACTCTTGTGGTGTGTGGGGGGTGGTGCACATGCAAGTATGTGTATGTGTTTGTGTATATACAGGCATGCATGTGGTACACTTACAATTGTGTGCACATGTGTTCAGAGCCCGGAAATTGACATCAAGTGTCTTTATCTATCTTCCCATCTTACATTTTGAGGCAGGGTTTTTCACTGAGCTCAGACCTCACTAATTATCTAGTATGGCTGGACAGGTTCTTCCTTAATTTGAAGCTTTTTTTCTATTTTTAATAGCAAAGGAAATCTCATTTAAAACAGTTTTCTCTAAACACTTGCAGATGAAGGTCCTTAGGCTACCAAGAATTAACGTAGCTGGATGAGTTCAGACTAGGAAGGGAGGACTTAGTTTAGTCATGAACTATTTTATTAGGTTGTTCCGCATTTTCTCTCTCAATTCTGGATATAAATTCCCAGCTGAGTATTTCAGTATTTGATTTCTGCCCCCCACAACATGTACACACCAAGAATCCTCCTCATTCCGCATCCAGGCAGGGCAGACTCACCCTCTTTCTGGCTCTCTATCGATCTTATGGAAAGCAGGCTGCAGCCCTTATCCCTCAGGGTCCACAGGTTCCATGATCTGTAGACACGTCAGGAGGAGGATGCTTCACCTCAGTGTTTGGGAGACTGCTGTGTCGGGCACTTCCGAAGGGTGTATCGGGGTCAATCAGCACCCACTTTCTACAGGACTATCCAATCCAAACAGCTTGCTTTTTGTAACACACTTTGTGGTTTTCTCCTTTTAGCTGAGAGAAACTTTAAATACTTCTCCATGCCTGCTTTCACGAAACACAGTATATTCAATTGCAATCATTACTTCAGAGTTGAGAAGGGACTTTCTTAATCACTGTGTTCTTCTCATCTTTCCATTCAGCTTAAGAGAAACAGAAACTGTCTCTAAGCAGCCCACCACACCCTGGGTATAGAGGTAATTACTTGTCCTGTTGTCCCAGAAGGGCGGGGTTTGGAGAATCCTGTTTATCTGCACTTCAGTTTTCTATTGAAAATAAGCTCTGACGGGAGAGCTGCAGCCATTTTTTTTTTCTTTTTTTTTTCCCCCCCAGTGACAGAGAGTCAGAATGACCCTTGAATTGCTAATGTCTGTCACCTGGAGAAGGAGCAAATTATTTTCTGGCCTCTGTGTTGCCGTGTTTAGAACATGTGTTCTGAGGACCTGCTTTTTTCCACTGCCTCTTTTGCCAGCCGAGGCGCAACACAAACTATTTTAATTAATACCGTGTCACCAAAAGGGATTGAGGTAGCCAATTGAATTCTGCCAAGATGGAGTCTTTTGATGAAAACATATCTTTATTGATTGAGGATGAAAAAAAAAATCATTCTTAAAATGAAATCCAGAGGAAAAAAAAAAATCACGTCCCTCAGAGAAAATTTCTGAGTGGCAGGCTGAGATTAACATCATAAAATTGAATTTGTGCTTCAAGCCTTTGATGTAACCAGCAGCTGGGAGATGGTGCTGCCCTAGCCGCGTGCCCTCTGATTATTGTGGAGAATGAAATAAGGGTTTCTGGTGTCCCTCCTCCAAGAAATACAAACGAGCTATTACTAGGTAGTTTCTTGCTAGTTAAAATGGGTTGGATCGATTCGAGGCCTCTTAGGCCCTCATTGGCCCATGAACCTTAGGAGTTGAGCATTTATTTACGCCCCAGGGACAGAATTTGTGGCTGTTGCTATAGAGTGGCTTCTTCGGTCAGTAGGAACGCAGCAGAGCAAGGGCTTCCTCCTTGCCAGGGACTGCTTTGGAATAGGTTAGAAAGCAGCAGAGTGCCAGGTCTGCTGGCCTAAGGTGCTGGGAGTCCCGGGACTCCTAACTGAGGGCATGCCCCGTGTGGAAATCGTCTCTGAGTTTCGATCTTAGAACGCAGGATCACACTCTTTCAACAGGTTTTCTCCTGTTTTTGTTAGTCCTGGTGCTTTGAGTGAACCACTGCCCACACCTTTGACTCCGAGTGTGCAATTAATAGGTTTTGTAGATTAAGTAACCAAAGTCTCTTTGCAGATTCACCCTCAGGCTGAAGAGTGGCCCGAAATCCCAGTCACCCTGTGGTTGAGCTTAGGTTGTACTTGTTTTGTGTTGCTTCCTCTTCTTCGGGGTACAAGCTTGCTCGTGTGGACTGTAAACAGGAGATGATGATGTCTCAACCTTCACTCTCCAGCCCTTTGAGAGGTGGGATGGGCCGTGAGGTCAGACAGACATAGGATATAATTATTCCTCACCAAGGAATTCAGATTTGCCAAGCCTTTTTCTCCGTAAGAATAAATACTAAATGGCAGGTATACAGATGAAATAGGGAAGGTGGAAAACGCCCAGTCCAGTGTCGAAGTGATAGCTGGTATCTAGTAAGCATGTGTAAGGGAGGTCTGTAAAGGTTTCCTCATGACCAAGGAGGAGAGGAAAAGCCATCTGAAGGATGGATGTGTTTCAAAAGATGAGGGAGTGAGAAGAGACAAAGCCAAGGAGATTCTGTGTCCTAAAGAGATGACATGAGGAAAACAAGAAGAAAATAGAGCTATCTGGCCTGTGACGGCAATCCCACAGAGGTAAGAATGACAGCTGAAGGCACCTGAGTTCAATCCCCAGGACCCACTGGATGGAAGGAGAGAGTCAACCCCCATAAGTTGTCCTCTGACTTCACGTGTATGTGTACACACACACACACACACACACACACACACACACACACACACACACACACACACAGATGTAATTTTTAAAAAGAGCTGGGTGTGGCCAGAGCACTTGTAACTAGCTCTGGGAAGGCAGAGACAGGCAGAACCCTGGGGCTAGACCCTCAGCCGAATTAGCCTATCAGTGAGCTCTGTGTCAGCAAGAGACCCGGTCTCAAGGAAACAGGCTTATGGCCCCTGAGGCGTGGCAGCTGAGGTTGTCCTCTGGCCTCCACAGGGAAGTGTATACAAACGGACAAACACTCACCGGCACACTCATCCGGGATTCATTTGTTTCTAATCCTCGCGTCCTGTATCTCCACACTGCCCACCCTCCCCCAAGCACCCTCTAGGTATAAGGTGTAGATAAAAGCACTCAGTGCAGGAGATGGGCTTAAAGGCTTCCAAGGACCCTGGTCCTGGCCACCGCACCGACAGAAAGCAGCAGAATCACGGTGTTAGGGCGATTCTCTAGACAGACTCGCTCCTCTGTAGGTGGCCCCTCTGCCCTCCGCCTCCTCTGAGAGAAGAAGGGATGAACTCAATGGCAGTGGATTCACATTCGTTACTGGTTTGTGTGGAACTGGGAGTCAAGGCTGGAAGGGACAACTGAGCCTTGGAAAAACATATTTGTCCAGGAAGAGCCAAGGGGCCAGAGACTACTAGCACCTGGCAACTTCGGGAAAGATGCCTTTCTCAGTGAGAGCCCTACCTGTGGGTGCGCACGCCTACTGATACCACACTGGCTCTCTAGCTGCTGTTATGATTCCTAGAAGGCCTGTGCTTTAGCAACCTGGGCTGGACTCAGTGGTGGAGGCACAGGCTTTGTGACAGCCAGACAAGGTGGAAGTGATTCTCAGCAGGTATGTAAGACTCAGGCTTTGAACCTGGCTGCTGTCCTTCTGTGCAAGACCCTTCTACCCCCACCACCCCCATGCCACGTTAGTTTCCCCACAGGCTCCTGCATTTGCTTAAACATGGTGTCTGGCCCCCTCAGAAAGATTCAGGGCACCTGTCTCTTCAGACACAGGCAAGCTCCCGGTGCTTTGTGACAGTCTTAGTCTCTCTTGCGGAAATCCCTACAATCCTCTAGCACACCGAGGTTGTGCACTAAGTCTTTTAAAGCAAATGCAAAGGATGGTAAGCAGGCAGAGAGAAGGGCGGTCAGTTGAAGAGAAAAAGAGTGAGATCCGAGAAGGGAGGCATCATCGAGGCGGCAGAAAAGGAAACTTGATGCAAAGACAGGAAAGTTATTGTAGGAGATCAGCATGGCACACTTAGGAAAAAATAAAATGGGGCAAAACTGGAGTATTGAAGTGAGAATCGGACGCTCATGTGGTAAACAGCTTCGCTTGTTAAATGACAGAAAGGATCTGAAGCAAAGGCACATGGGAAATCCTTTGTGTTGGTGGAATTTCAACACTTTTTTTTTTTTTTACATTTTTTTAGAAGTATTGTGTATATGTGTGTGTGGGTATACTCATGAAAGTGCAGGTTCCCAGGGAGTCCAGAAGTGGGCATTGGATCCCTAGGAACTAAATTATAGGCTGTGCTGAGCTGTTCAATGTAGGTGCTGGGAATAGAACTTGGGTCCTCTGCAAGAACAGTACCTATTCAACATCTGAGTTATTTACCCAGCCCCCAAAGTAGGGTTTTAAAGAGACAGAGGGAGCTCAGGACAGTGGCCAAAGATTACGTGCTCTTGTAATCCCAGCACTTGGGAGGTGGAGGCAAAGGATCCGAAGTTTATTCATCCTCAGCTAGGTAGATAGTTGGAGGCCAGCCTGAGTTATGAGAAACATTGTTTCAAAAAACTGGGGAGAAATGAAAGGTGAAGAGAAGGATGGCACTGTGACAGTGCATTGTGGCCACGTGATCCAGTAGCACACAACAAACATATATGTTTGTAGGTGCTGTTTTACTGGGCATTTTCAAAACTAAAACCAGCATATGCAATGGCACGATTCTCTGAACACTTATGATTCCTAAGGATGTGCTTATGTACTGCAGTTTATTCCTTTTTATTTTATAAACACAAGTTTATTTTACACAGAGTTGTAGAGTTGAGGGAAGCAGGCTGACATGGTGCTGACCCGACTGTGGCGTTGGGCAGGAGCACATGGGAGTAGGGGATCCCATCGCCAAACAGGAGCCAGAGATTTAGTCTTACACAGATTAATTTCCTATTTTCCATGTGTTAACCTAAGCAAATATACTAGGCAAGTTGTTTTCCATATTGTCCTTGGAAATGAGAAAAACATATGACTCAACACTGAAATGGGTTTGTAGAATTCACACACACACAAACAACCGCTTTGCCAACAACACAAACGCTTATTTAAAGTTAACCACCGGGTGACTCAGTAGCAAGGACATTGAGAGCAGAGAGTTTGTTTTTCCCTTTCCCTGTTCTGTGCAGCCCAGCCCAACAATTGCACAACAATTGCACAAATAAAGTATTTGTTGGATTTAATTAAGAATGGACATAGGAGCCGGGCGGTGGTGGCGCACGCCTTTAATCCCAGCACTCGGGAGGCAGAGCCAGGCGGATCTCTGTGAGTTCGAGGCCAGCCTGGGCTACCAAGTGAGTCCCAGGAAAGGCGCAAAGCTACACAGAGAAACCCTGTCTCGAAAAACCAAAAAAAAAAAAAAAAAAAAAAAAGAATGGACATAGGGCTGGAGGGATGGCTCAGGGTTTGAGAGCACTTGCTTCTCGTCCAAAGGACCTAGGTTTGGTTCCAACACCTACATCCATTGGCTTACAACTAACTCCCTGTAACTCCACTGTAGGAGATCTGATACCTCCTCAGGCCTCCATGGGTACTGCACTCATGTATATACCCCACCACCACCACCACCACCACCACCACACACACACACACACACACACACACACACACACACACACACACACACACGATTTAAAAATAATGGAATAGATATTTTAAAAATGGACTAAAGAGTGCTAGATACTTTTAGGTTTAAAAATGGCTTTCAGTATAAATATTTGGATAGTTAAATGTAACACAATTTAAAACCAAAAAAAAAAAAAAAATCCCTGAAGAAACAAAATTCTTTTAAGACCTAACCCTGAGGTTTTAAATGTGGGGACTGTCATTCTCTGAACTGTTCCCCGACTGAATAGACATGAAAGTGCCTGTCACTCCCAAAAAGTTCCTCTGAGCGTCTCATGTTTCCTTTCCCACGCTAACACCCGACTCTCTAACAAAGCCTGCACAGAACACAGTTGGCTGTTGTTTAGTTTTGTTAGTGCTGTGGCTACACAGCTTAGCAAGCAGGCGGTGAAGTGTGCAGGTAATACTTCATGAAAACCTGTAACTCAACAGGTAGAGCTGGAAACTGTGCTGGAAACTTCATCTGTCCAACAACTGGGAGACACGTTCTCGGTTGGTTGGTTTTATTACATGTTCTGGATCATGAGTATGGGAAGTGCAGAGATTAATCTGCATATCTCCTTCACTGATCGTACCTGCTAAGGTAACTGCTGAAAATAGATTTTTTTTTCCTCAGACTATTTTTTATTCTGACTATGGTTTTGACTCCCCCTGCTCCTCAGTTCCTCCTCCCTTCCCCTCCCATCCAGACCCATACCTTTCTGTCTCTCTCTAAAAACCAAACAGACAGGTGGGACACACAAAACACACACACACACACACACACACACACACACACACACACACACACACAGAGGAGAGGAGGGAGGCAAGATGGATGTAACATATGAGAAAAGAATAGGTAAATAAAATTAAAAAAAACATACATCTAAGGAATAATAATAAAATAGAAGATAAGATAAAACAAGCACAAATTGGAATAAGACAAAACAACCAACCAACCAACCACAAAATAGAGAAAAAAAAAAAAAAGCACAGGAAGCACATATAGATGCAGAGACACACGTGCTCACACACACAGGAATATCAAAAAATCAAAAACCAGAAGCCATAATATATACCCAAAGGATCTGTAAGACAAAAAACAAAAAACAAAACAAAACAAAAAACTCTTGACAGCATTATGAGACAAAGAATCTCCTAAGATGAGTTTGTTTTTTGTTGGCCATCAACGCTGGACATGGAGCCTACCCTTAAGAGTGGTTTGTTTCCCCAGTGAGACTCCCTGGGAGAAAACTAATTTTTCCTTTGCAGCCGGAGAGAGTTTCTGGGTTAGGGATGGAGACACGGTCATATGTGCATTTCTTCTCTAGGACCCCATCTGGTGCACACCTGTACAGGCCCTGTACATGTTGCCATAGTTTCTGTGAGTTCACATGCATGCCAGCACTATTGTGTGTAGAGGGCTTTGATTCCTTGGTGTCCTTCATCCCACGTGGCTCTTACACTCTACCTCCTTATCTGTAGAGTTGCTTGAGGGGAGGCATTTGATGGAAACATTCCTTTTAGGGCTGAGTGTCCCAAGGTCTCTCACTTTCTGCATATTGCCTGGCTGTGGGTCTCTGCATTTGTTCCCATCTGCTGCAGAAGGAATCGTCTCTGACGAAGGCTGAGCAAGGCATGGATCTGAGTAGAAAAGAATGTCATTAGGGATCATTTTATTGCTATGTTCCTGTAGTAGAACACTAGCATTTGATTTTCCCTTAGCTCCCTAGACTATCTACTCTCAGGTTATTGACCACCCAAACAATGTTGGGTATGGGTTCCATTTTACGGAGTGGACCTTAACTCAAATCAGATGTTGGTTGGTTACTCCCACAAGCTTTGTGCCAGTATTACACCAGTATATGTTGTAGGCAGGCCATCACTGTAGATGGAAGGGTTTGTAGCTGGGTTGATGTTTATCTTTCACCTTTGGTAGCATGCAGAATACCTTCCAGTTCTGTGAACACTAGTCCATAGCGGTGAAGGCTCCAGGTAGGCACCAGCTCAACTTCTCCATCTTCTGTGAGTTGTGTAGGTGTTGTCTTCAGCAATGGGGCCTAACCATCAGTTTGTGGAGAGCCATCAATAGCCTTGGCAACAGCCTGGGTTATTTGGTAATGGTGTTTTGTTCAGATTTCCCATGCCAATGAGTTCAAGGCTATTTCCCCACTTTGTTTTCTATCGGATTCACTGTATCTGATCCTATGTTGAGGTCTTTGATCCATTTGGAATTGAGTTTTGTGCAGGGTGATTAAGATGGACCTATTTGCATTCTTCTATATGCATTCACCCAATTTGACAAGCACCATTTGTTGAAAATACTGTCTTTTTTTCCCCAGTTTGTTTTTCTGGCTTTCTTTTTTAATCAAAAATTAGGTGTCCATAGGTGTGTGGATTTATTTCTGGGTCTTCAATTCTATTCCATTGAGGTATCTTTTTTTTCCTTTTTTCTTTTCTTTCTTTCTTTCTTTTTTTTTTTTTTTTTTTTGGTTTTTCAAGACAGTTTCTCTGTGTAGTTTTGGTGCTTGTCCTGGATCTCACTCTGTAGACCAGGCTGGCCTTGAATTCACAGAAATCTGCCTGACTCTGCCTCCTGAGTACTGGGATTAAAGGCATGTCCTACCACCACCCGGCTCTTTTTCTTTTGTGCCAATACTATGCTGTTTTTATTACTGTTACTCTCTAGTACAGTTTGAGATCAGGGATGGTGAGACCTCCAGTCATTCTTTTATTCTTCATAAGTATTATAAGTATCCTGTTTGCATGCATGCGTGTGTGTGTGTGTGTGTGTATGTGTGTGTGTGTATGTGTGTGTGTGTGTGTGTGTGTGTGTGTGTGTGTGTGTGTGTGTGTGTGTGTGTTTGTATTTCCATGTGAAGCTGAAAATTGTCCTTTCAGGTTCTATGAAGAATTTTGTCTGCATTTTGATGATGGTTGTATTGAATCTGCAGATTGCTTTTTGGTAGGATGACCATTTTTACTATGTTAATCCTACCAATCCATGAGTATGGGAGATAGTTTTCATCTTCTGAGATCTTCTTCAGTGTCTTAAAGTTTTTATCATAGAAGCCTTTCTTTCACTTGCTTGGTTCAAATTAACCCAAGATATTTTTGAGGCTATTGTGAAAGGTATTGTTTTCCAAGCTGTTTGTCATTTGTATATAGAAAGGCTACTGATTTTCATGTGTTAATTTTGTATACAGCTACTTTGCTGAAAGTGTTTATCAGCTATAGGAGTTCCCTGGTGAAATTTTTAGGGCCACTTGTGTATACTATCATATCATCTACAAATAGCAATACTTTGACTTCTTCCCTTTCTATTTGTGCCTCCTTGGTCTCATTCAGTTGTCTTGTTGCTCTAGCTAAGAATTAAAGTACTATATTGAATAAGTATGGAGAGAATGGACAACCTTGTCTTGTTCTTGCTTCAGTGGAAATGCTTTGAGTTTCTCTCCACTTAAGTTGATGGTGGCTATGGGCTTGCTGTAAATTGACTTGATTGTGTCCTAAAGTTTTCTAAGTAGCAGCTAACAACTCACTGGTATTGATGGGGAACTTTGCTTTAATGGTGGCTAAGGGTTAATTTGGCTAGAATTATGCTCCCAAGGGTAGAAGACGAGATCATGCTTCTGAGGGTGGAACACGGGAGTGTGTGTGTGTGTGTGTGTGTGTGTGTGTGTGTGTGTGTGTGTGTATGTGTTATTCTTATTTGCATTGGATAGCCTTCATCTAAGTAGATGTGCTTATTATTGTTGTTGTTGTTTTGCTTTTTCTATGGAGTGATCTTATTCAAGAAATCTTTGGCTTTGGGAACCTCTGTAAGCAGGCAAATTTTGGAAGAGTCACTTCTGTGGGGACCATGCCAAACACACAGAATGCCTCAGGTTCCCTCAACTCTGGGCTGCTTCATACAGCTGTGGTTCAGGTTGCTGTGACAGGGACCATGCACAGGACAGGGGATGTGTGGAAGCTCTGTCTTTCTGCTGCTCTCCTTAAACTGCTTTCGTTTCATTTTCCGGTACAGAACAGGACTTTGCCACCACCCAGCCAGCTGTATGACAGTGCCAGCCTGTTTATTCCTGCTTAACATCTGTCCTTTTGAAGTTCATGAAGGCAATTTGTGCACAATAACCAGACTGATTTATTTTTTAGATAAAATTAGTATAGTATAATTAACTCACAAACAGAAACATCTCGCTGATAAAGGGAACCACTCAAACACTTACTTGTCCAGTTCCAAACTCTGTACAAATCAAATTAAATGGTCTTTCTGGACTTGTGGGGGGTTGCTTAGGGTTTTACACTTTCACTAACAATTTCTGTTTTATTCACTTATCCATCATAAAAAGTGAAAAAACAATATGATGATTAAAACTAGAAAAAAATTATTAGTTTTTTATCCTCTTTCATGATTCTTGTGAACCAGACTCATTTAAAGAGTGCAATTCAATGAATTTTAACACTGAAATTCCCTTAATCTCCACCTAAACTCAAAATCTATAAACAAAACGCTCTTTGACCTTAAGATGACCAAGTTTATCTTTTTTTGGAAAAAAAAAAAAAGCAAAATGGAAAGACTCTTGAAGTGGTTCAAGTTGGTCCCTTTCAGTGTCTGTGAGTTTAGAAGGACACAATATTATTTTTCTTCACTTAGCAGAGGGACTCACAGAAGGCACACTGATCCAATCTGAGATGAAGCTGGCAACAGTAACCGATACAGTCTTTCCTCATAGGTGTTTTCCTTTGGTCAGTTGGCTATTATGAAAATTCATACCTTGTACCACAAGATTTTCTTTGGCATTTTCTCTTGTCTGTCCTCAGCCAAAGGGTCTAGACTGGTCTGTCTGTGGGTCTGGGTGTGTCCCCAGACAAAGGTATTTATGATTAAGTTAGCCCCGGTGTCCACTACATGCTAGTGGCAGAGCCGAGTGCCCATCATGCTTATCACTCGGCTGACCTCAGATAGGTCGGAAAGGTGAGGAGAAATTCTGAGGGAAGGTGATAAAGGTAGGTAGGAGGAGAGCTGCAATGGTGTCATTCCTTGGGACTGTAGAATAATCCAAATAACAAAGGAGTTTTCCTGGGTTGATCAGTAAGACTTTCTGGTAGGAAAGTCTGTGTCGTGTGTGTTCTAGGAAACTTGAGTTTGGTTCTGGCTCAGCTGCTCTTTGCTTGAGTTCCCAGAGCTTTGATTGTCTCATCTGTAGAAAAGGAAGAGGTGCTTGTGACTTCCAGCACTAATGTTGTCATTAGTTTAAGATTATCAGAGGCCATCAGAACTTAAGCAACACTTATATTTTAACTTTAAACAAACAGTAACCTATAAGCATGTTCCACATAAAGAAGCGGTAAAAATTTTTTAGTGTAAGCACTTTCAGGGTTTTGAATATGTCACATGACTGGTTAGTTTTAAGTGTCAACTTGCTACAACCTAGAATCACCGGAGAAGAAGCTTCAACTGAGAACCTCTCTAGATCGGGTTGGACTATAGACATGTTTGTAGGGGATTGTTTTGATCATTAATTTATGAAGAAGGGTCCAATCCACTGTGGGTGGCATCATCCCCTAGGAAGGGCATCCTGAGCTATATGAGACAGGAGAAAGCTAGATGAGAACAGGCAGGCAGCAAACAATATGAGTGTATTTGTTTCTCTTTGTCTTGACTGTGGCTTTGACTTCCCCTCAGTGATGAACTGTAACCTGGAATGGTAAGCCAAAATGATTTTCTCCCGCATGTTGCTTTTGGCTAGGATATTTTATCACAGCAAGAAAAGTGAAAGTAGAACACAACACTTACATAAATAGTAGTGCCCAGATAGTAAAAGTAAACACAGGGACTCTCCTACTGGCAAAGCTACTGTTAGACAGTTATAGTACATCCTCCAGTCATAGAGAAAAATCATAATGACCCCTTGCCTCTGTCATTCATTCAGTAGATGTACCGAGCACTAATGAATGAGGTATACTGTAGTAGACAATGAGTATTCTATATAGAAATGATTAACCCAGTGTCAGTTTTCAAAGGTAAATTTTCCCATTTTGTAGATGAGAAAAACAAGGCTCCAAGATTAGTTTCTCACCACTAAGTTAGAGGAGGAAGAGACCAAGACGAATGTGACCCATTCTAGTATATCTTCTTTTTCTTTCTCAAGAAAGCTTGTTTTCATTGAAAATGAAAAAAACGATGTGTAGCACGAATTGTTAGAGGTCTTGTTAATAAAATCAAACCTGAGGCCAGATATTGGGGTGAATGCTGGAAGATCAGAGAAGTAGAACAAGCCACAGCTACCTCACCTCGCCAGTTCCTCAGCTGATCCTGTTTCCTCAGACTGGAAACCTCTGAGTCCTCATCCAGAATGAATCTTAGCTGAACTGCTGCTCAAAAGCCTAAAAGCTTAACCAGCTCTAGTTCCTGGTCCTCATGCCTTAAATACCTTTCTGCTTTCTGCCATCACTTCCTGGGATTAAAGGCCTGTGTCACTATGCCTGGCTGTTTCTGGTGTGACCTTAAACTCACAGAGATCCAGATGGATTTCTGCCTCTGAAATGCTAGGATTAAAGTTGTGAGTGCCACCATTTTCTGGCCTCTGTGTCTGTCTAGTGGTTGTTCTGTTCTCTGACCTCAGACAAATTTATTAGGGTGCACGATATATTGGGGAACACAATACCACCACAGTGATGATGTCCTAGATACACACCTGTTGACACTTCTGTCCTTTTTGGTGAAACACAGGCAGAGAGCCTGGAGTGATCCATCTCCCCTGAATGTACCCTCCCAGGCCCAGAAGACTCCTTCCTAGAGAAGCCATATCAATTCTGCTCTACTTCTTCACTAGCATGATAAGCATTTATTTCCATAACTTTATCTTTTATTTATTTGTGTGTGGGAGAGAGAGGGGAGAGAGAGAGAGAGAGAGAGAGAGAATTCACACATATTTGCTGATGCACAGAGACCAGGAGAGCACAGTGTCAGATCCCCTGGAGCTGAGAGGCACAGGTGATTTTGAGCTGCCCAACTTGGGTGCTAGGAAACTGGGTCCTAGTACTTAAGCCATCTTTCTAGCCCCCAACCTCCACATTTTAAAGTCTCTTCCCCACTGTCTAGATTGAATATCATCACTTAAGAAATGTTTAGCACATGTCACCCTGTCAGGCAAGGTGCTAGGGTGAGGATGGAGCAGGGACTCACAACTTCCCAGGTGTTTCCTGCTTGGTGACAGAGACCAGCTTTGCAAGGTGATTGGGAGGCACTCATTGTTAGGATGAGCAGAGCACGCTACTTAAGTTTTACATATGTTTTACTTGAAGTCAATCTGAGCTCATGCTGGGAGTTCATGCAGCTGTCTTCAACTATCAGCATAACTGTGTGACCAGGAGGCTGGATTCTTAGAGGCAGATAGAACTTCTCAAACCCTGCAATGGCTTGAGCCTTCTATAATTTTATTTATTTTTTCTGTCCCTGGTCATGTTTTACTTTAATTACTTGTGGTGGTTTGAATAGGTATGATCCCCATAGACTCATGTTTTTGAATGCTTGGCCTATAGGGAGTGACACTTTAAAAGATGGGGCCTTGCCGGGCGGTGGTGGCGCACGCCTTTAATCCCAGCACTCGGGAGGCAGAGCCAGGCGGATCTCTGTGAGTTCGAGGCCAGCCTGGTCTCCAAAGCGAGTTCCAGGAAAGGCGCAAAGCTACACAGAGAAACCCTGTCTCGAAAAAAACCAAAAAAAAAAAAGATGGGGCCTTGTTGGAGTTAGTGTGACCTTGTTGGAGGAAGTGTAACTGTGTGGGTGGGTTTTGAGGTCTCATATGCTCAAGCTACACCCAGTGTGAGAGACAGTTAATTTTCTGCTGCCTACAGATCAAGATGTAGAACCCTCAGCTCCTTCTCCAGCACCATGTCCGCCTGCACATCTTCACCTCCACGTCCCGCCATGATGATGATGGACTAAACCTCTGAAACTGTAGGCCAGCCCCAATTAAGCAATCCTTCATAAAGGTTGCTGTGGTCATGGTGTCTCTTCACAGCGATAGAAACCAAAACTAAGACATTAATGCTTTCCATTCTTTAAATACACAGATTGGAGAGTTTTGATTTTTTTCCCAACATTGTCTCCACCTTTCCTGGGTGTTACCTGGCAGGCACACTGCTGGGAAGCTGCTCTTCATGTATATCAGATTAGAGATCTATTGCTGGAATCCAGAGAGCAGTTCTGTAGATCTGGCTGTAAAGATAGGCATGCCTCCATCTGCAGGAGTCATCTGAGATGCTAATCCTGGACACCAAGCTGCCTCTACTACTTAAGAGTGTTAAAAAGGAATGCTCAAGAAGGGAGAGTCATAGTGATCTCATTGCACAGGACTGAAGCAGAGGTAGGGAGACATAGTAGACAGGGAATGTGAAAACACACTCCTTGAATTGGTTTCTCATTACCAGGAGATGGTAGGAGAAAATGCAGGAAGATATGGGGCAGGTTTCCAAACAGGACCAATAGGGGTGAGTGGGGTGAGGGGAGGACCCAAGGACTCCCACCTTTATGCCCCTTTCAGCCTGAAGGGATGGAGCCATTTTTATTCATTTATTTTCCCCCTTTCTCTGTGGCTTGGTCTTCTGGATTTCCCCAAGGTTCAGTTATTTGTTGATTTCAGGGAATGAGCTTCAGTCTCCTGGATGAGCATCAGTGGACCCCCATTACAGGACTTTTCACAGAAAGTCAAAATAGTCCCAATTCATGATTTGAATGGTTCAAAACCATTTGCAAATAACAATCTCCAAATCACCTCTTATTCAAGAGGAAAATGCTGATAACATAAAAGTGAATGGGTTCGGCTTTACTAAGCACAGAAAGTGGAACATCTAAACATTGCGTCAAAAATAACATTTTGCTCTTGGTTGCCATGTACCTGACTTATAATGTGTGTTTAAATATGTATTTTAGAGATAAAATTTAACACTGTTTTTAACTTCATATATGTTGTGTTTGTTTTTGGATCTAATTAAGTTGTATCAAATTCAGCATGATAATAGTCCCTTTAATTATTAAACCTAAGATATTTTAGGTTTATTTATTTTATTTTTATATGTATGAGTGTTTTGCCTACATGTATGTATGTGTACAGTGTGCGTGCCCGGTACCCACTGAGGTCAGAAAAGAACATCTGACCCCCTGGAACTGGGTTAAGGATGGCTGTGAGCCATGAGATAGGTGCTTCCAATTATGCAGCACAGGTCCTCTGGAAAAGCAACCAGTGCTCTTAAATGTTGAGCGGTCTCTCCGGTGCCTGGACTAAAACAGTTTCTGTTTAAAGCTTCCTCAGCATGCCACTGAGATACGACACAATTCCGTGTCTAATCACATGTACCAATGTGTATATGAGAGTTATCCTGGGACTAACAGTGAGGATGGGAGCTAACTCCAAAAGGAAGGTTGATAGAGTGCCAGGTGCTTTCTGCATGTTGTGGCAGCTAAGCCACACTCTCTTAGTACTTCCATGTGCTCAGTACATTTGTTACATGTTAAAGCCTCTTTGTGGGGGAAAGAGTGGTGTCGGTGAGTGTGTGTGTGTGTGTGTGTGTGTGTGAGTGTGTGTGTGTGTGTGTGTGTTTGTATAACTCTGTAACTATGGGGTTCTTCATTTCTATGAACACTCTGCCCACCAGCTGTGAGCATTTTGGAGACCTCCCTGAGACAGACAAGCCATGGTGTCTGGGTAAGTTGCAGTGTTCGAGAGGAAGTCCATGTCAGTGTTCATCAGTGAAGGAAACCATGACAAGAACTCCAGCAGGAGCATAAACAGGAACCGTGAAGAACACGGTTTTCTGTCTTACTCTCCAAGGCTTGGGAAGTGTGATTTCTTGTACAACTCAGAACTGCCTGTCCAGGGGTAGTACTGCCCACAGTGGACTGGGCCCTCCCATATCAATCAGTCAAGACAACCCCCATACATGTCCACAGGCCAAGCCGGTCTGGTCAAATCCTTCAGTTATTTGAACTGATTGCACCCAGGGTATCATGAATGCAATATAAGCTCTCTACTAGAGAGCTATAACTTCAAACCTTAGATTCTAAAAAGAAAAAAAAAATGAGAGTTTACTGATAAATCCAGGCTGGGATTTAACTTGTGTCTTCCTGCCTCAGGTTCTCAAGTCTTTTTTTTTAATGTCTTTGTCATTTTCATAATTTCCAACAGTTAATTTTTTTAAATTTTTTTAAATTTTTATTTATTTATTTATTTATTTATTTATTTATTTATTTATTTAATTTTGGTTTTTCAAGACAGGGTTTCTCTGTGTAGCTTTGTGCCTTTTCTGGAACTCATTTGGTAGCCCAGGCTGGCCTTGAACTCACGGAGATCCGCCTGCCTCTGCCTCCTGAGTGCTGGGATTAAAGGCGTGTGCCACCACCGCCCGGCCAATTTCCAATAGTTTAATTGTTCATTTTATGGTGAGTTTTAGATTAGTTATTTATTATTAGTCCCCAGGGTACTTAAGCCCTCTGATTTCTCATGGTTTATTATTTTCATGGCTATGTTATAACTTTTTATTGTAAATTTATGCAGGATTGTGGTTATATTTCCATAAGAATTCTGTTCAGACTTGGTTGTAACAGTATCTTCCAGAATGCCCCCCCCAAAGCAAACAAAACAAGACAAAAATAACCCAACTTTAATGAAGCACAATTGACATGCAAAATATCTGAATGAATATTGTAGTAAATATATACATTTAAAGAATAGGTTTTGTTATATGTACATACTCATAAACCCACATCAGAGATGGGATGATGAACATGTTCACCCCCCTCAAAGCTGTCAACATTTGGGGCCTGCAGAGATTATTCATCAGTTAAGGGACCACAGTGTTCTTACAGAGGATCAGCGTTCCATCCCCTGCACCCTCATCAGGCAGCTCACAACCACCTGTAACCTAGTACCAAGGGATCTGACACCCTCCTCTGGCACACACATAATTACGAATAAAATAAAACTTAAATTAGAAAAAAGCTCTCTCTGTTCCCTTTTGGGTCCTCAGACTCTTCTGTTGTGCCTTCCTGTCCACGTAGCCTCACTGCTCTGCTCTGTGCTTCCAGTTACTTTGTACTAACATGAACTTTCCAGTATTTTCCAGAGGATCATGAAGCATTGTTCATAAAATGTAGGTACTTGTTATTTTTCAAATAATTAGTTCGGGGATTCATGTGGGTCAATGGGCCATTTATGTTGTTGAGGAATTGTACCCCATTGTGTAAAATATGCCTCTGTTTATCTGGTTACCTATTAATTGGCATTTGGCTTACGGTTTTTAGCTATTGTGAGTGAGGTTGTACACGTAGCAATCGTCCTATAAACACGCACTTTTTTTCTCCTAGTGAGTAAGAAGTCAAGTAGATTGGCTGGGTCATGGAGTAAATATGCATCTGGCTTTGCAGGAAATGGCCACAGTGGTTTCCATCACAGGTTCTCAAACACAGCTGATCTAGAACTCACGGTGTGGCCCACGCCAACCTTGAACTTGTACCAATAACCCTCCTCAGCTCTCCATTGCTGGAATTACAGATGTGCGTTTCACCAAATTTAAGAAAGATAACCACATACATTTTTTTTTTCCCCCACAGTTTCTCTGTATCTGGGATTCGTCCAGCATGAGAAGTGCTCTCCAGGCTGTGGCCCTCTGGGGAAGAAAAGCTCCTCCCCACAGCATCACGGCTATCATGATCACAGATGACCAGCAAACAATAGTGACTGGAAGTCAGGAGGGTCAGCTCTGCCTCTGGAGTCTCTCACCTGAACTGAAGGTGTGTAAAGGCCACAGGTTTTCAACCTGCAGTGGTCACTCAGACCTACAGTCATGGTGGAAGGTGTTCACAGCACAGCTCAAGATGCTATGTGCAAATCATGAATAGTGTTCATCTCTGCCACCAGCTAGGTATTACCACCCTCTAAGCTGTACCGAGTTTTACTATTCTCTATGCTGAATTATATGTGTAAGTAAGTGAACTATGGACATTTAAGTAGAGTTCTAAAGAATTATGGCGCATTAATATAAACAAAAGGCACTCCTAAAAGCCACTATTAACTAAATGAGTAATATCTTAATTATCTGGACATTTCTGATGGGCTAGCCTTCTTGCTATTCTTTGAGTCTGTGCTTTGCTCTGATTTTTTACAGACCACATCAAAACCTCCACATTCAATTTACTGTTGTCGCCCTCCGATTTTAGAACCTGACCTCACCTAGTATTGGACCCATCGATTAGCAATTAATTGTTTCTGTCCCAAGTCATAAACATTTAACATATCGGAATAGATGTTTGCTTAACTCTAGCTGTCTCTA
This sequence comes from Peromyscus californicus insignis, assembly GCF_007827085.1. Taxonomy (NCBI): domain Eukaryota; kingdom Metazoa; phylum Chordata; class Mammalia; order Rodentia; family Cricetidae; genus Peromyscus; species Peromyscus californicus. The sequence continues at coordinate 68,991,368 of NW_026294402.1, forward strand.
GACCCAATTTGAACAATTAAACTAATGATGTACTTAAAGTGTACTGCCCTCATTAAGAAGCCTTTTAAAGATCAAAACTATTTTTAGCCTTTAAAGTCTGTCACTTTTAAACCTAAATTAACAATTAATTGTAATTCTATTTTATAGTGTAATTAATTAGCACCTCCTGTCCCCAAACCCTTCTGCTATCGGACTGCCAAGAGCTGCACAGGAGACCAGCTCAGCTCAGGGTTTATGAACACTTTTGAAAGGACTGGGCGGTACTACAGAGGATGTGCTTCAGAAATGGTGCTCATATATATCCGAAAATGTATGTTTTCTATTATCGTTTAAACTCAGACTCCCAAATGGCCTAAAATCTCTTGCTAATCTTTTTTTAAAATATTGCTTTCTGGCTGAAGTGGCTGCCTAGCAATGCATAGCTCACTATAAGCTTAAGAAATTTGAATTCTTGGCATTCTATTTCTTCTTTGTGTTTCTGATATTCATCCAGTGTTTGGTCACTGAGTATTCTGAGTGCATACCAACAGTTACCTTAAATGAGTTCATACCTGAAGGAGGATGCATGTGCTGGTGGCCAAGGAGGCTGCAGTGTAGGAAAGGCCAGACTCGGCTAATTAGGTCACCCTGTGAGGATCCTAAGTAGCAGTAGTCAGTAGTGTGGTGTCTCCTTGGAAAGTTCTGTCATGTTCCTTTCAGGAGTAAGTTGTCTTCTTAGGGTTAGAGCAGTGACTCTTCACAGGAGGCTGGTTTACCACCTAAGGGACATTTGGTGATATTTTCAGACATTTTCGGTTATCAAAATTGGAACCAGGGAGATGCTGCTGATATTTAGTGGTTCCTGTTAATGTCTTAAAGTACATGTGACTATCTAGAACAAAAGACTTCCCAACCAAAAGCCCGTTATGCCAGTATTGAAGAACTCAGCACTACAGATGTGGAGTGGAATGAGACTCACATCAGCAAGGTGGGGGAAGCAGGTTATTTAATTTACAGAAACACCCTGCACCTGCAGGAAGGGTCAGGAGCCCTGCTGCTGGGTCCAGCTATGAACTAGGGTCAACGAGAGATGAGCTAGAAGAGGAGATAAGGTTTGGCCATGGAGATGTTCGGATGCCCAGGAAAGGGATTTTTGAATCTTCTGGGCAAGGGGAGCTTCTGGGGAGATCTAACCCGGGGATGGGATGAGCCTTGTGTTCTGGATGTTCACTATAAGGATGCTATAACTTGAATCTTAAACGGTCTTATTAATTTAAAAAAATGGTGCCAGATATTGGGGTAAAAGCTGAAAGATCAGAGAGGCAGATCAGCAAGCCACTAGTTCTTAGCCCTACAAATTCCTCCACCAAAAAACGAGTGAGTTACTGTTTCCTGGAGCCTTGTATACCTTTCTCTGCCCAGGCATCACTTCCTGGGATTAAAGGCACGTGTGCTTCCCAGTATTGGGATTAAAGGTATGTGCCACCACTGCCTGACTCTGTTTCTAGTGTGGTCTTGAACTCGCAGAGATCCAGATGGATCTCTGCCTCCTGAGTGATAGGATTAAGGGTGTGTGCCACCACTGTCTGGCTTCCATGTCTAATCTAGTGGCTGGCTCTGTCCTCTGATCCTCAAGGCAAACTTTATTAGGGTACACAATGTATCACTACAGGATGCCATGGAAAAACAGCCATGCAAATAAAATAGTGGGTAGAACAAATACGATACTTCATGTCTTTATGATTTTGACTCCTGTGTATGTCAAATGAGCGATATTACTCAGAGCTTATCTTTTGAAGCCATTCTTCATGGCAGGGAGCATGGCAGCAGGCAAGCAGGCATGCCACTGGAGCAGCAGCTGAGAGCTTATATCTGATTCACAGGATGTGGAAAGAAAATGAGACTGGGTCTAGCATGGACTTTTGAAACTTCAAAGCCCAACCCTCAGTAACACACTTCCTCCAACAAGACCACACCTCCTAATCCTTCCCAAACAGTTCTTCTCACTGGGGATCAAGCATTCAAACATATGAGCTTATGAGGACTATTTCACTCAAACCATCTCAGAAAAGTAATAATGTTCACTTCTGATATTTGCTCTGCAGTGGATTTTCTCTGGGGGTAGAGTGTCTGTGATGTATCTGGAGCTGCTCTGGCTTTTAATCCATTGGAAAGGGATAACACTCAAGTGGTTGTGTATCCAAGTGTGGTATCTGGGTACAAGGATGTATTGTTTTCTGAGTTGGAAATTTCTGGATTTTCCAGGAAAAATTTAAAGTTAGAATTTAGTATGTGATTTTAATAAAGCAGAAGACTTTTTTAGTACAACCATTTTAGTATGACAAGGGATATTTTAAAATAATTCTGATTGTAGTAGAAATAAAGGAAACCATGATATTGGATAGATATGTTTGGTTATCAGCTCATGTATATGTTTACATAGTTTAGAGGCAAAAGTGGGTATTGATCCATGTGGAATATAGATATTTTATTTTCCAGAAGGCTTTTTTTTCAAATTATTTTTGGATCCATTATGTTTATTCTTTATTTAAGGTGACATTATGCATTTTCTTTAGAAAATGTTTTTTATTTTTTAAAATTGTGTGTGTATGTGTGTGTGTGTGTGTGTGTGTGTGTGTTTCTGTGAGTATGCACACATGAGTGTACGTGCCCATAGAGGTCACTAGGGAATGTGTGGTCCCCTGAAGCTTGAGTTACAAGTGGGTCTGAGCCCATGTGAGTGCTGGGAGCCAAATTCAGACCCTTTTCAAGGATGATTAATTGCTGAGCCATCTCTCAGCCCCACGGTTTCTACTCTGTAGTTTTAATTTTCAGAGTCTTTTTTTTTTTCCTTTTACAAAATAGAAACATACTTTTTATTTCACATATGAGCTGATAAAAGAAAAAGTACTTAGGGCTACACTTTGAAAACTCTCATATGAAAGCAACACATTGACATTGTAAATAAGCATTTGGTTGATTTTCTTGTGCTGAAAAGTTCATTTTATTATTATTGAGGGAGTCAAATTAGGTATTTAAAAATTCAGTCCTTTATTTTTGAAAGTAGTTTAAAATTGGCAGCTAAAGAGTAATTTGATAGCAAGACAAAGCCACACATACTGAAGGTACCTGAGTAGAAGATGCAAGGTTCTTCATCCCTCTCACAAGCTCACCCGCCATCTAGTGGGACTTTTATTGCTGTGATAAATAACATGACCAAAACAACTTGGGGGAGGAAAGTGATGATTTGGTTTATACTTCTAGGTAACAGTTCATTACTGAGGAAAGTCAGGAGGCAGGAACTCAGTCGGAGGCCACAGAGGAACACTGCTTACTGGCTTGTTTCCCATGGCTTGCTACTTGCTTTCTCATGTAGCCCAGGTCTAGGGATACACCTAGGGACAGTACCACCCCCAATGGTCTGGGCCCTACTACCTCAATCACCAATCAAGAGAATGCCCTTCAAACATGCCTACAGGTCAATCTGATCTATGCAAATTTCAGTTGAGGTTCCAAGGTGACCATAGACTTGTGTCCAGTTAACAACTGATGCTGACTCTGACATCATGTCACCCTGGAGTGGTATATTGGGCACATCAGTGGATTTAGAACTCCTGATCACCAACTTCCATGGTTCATATTATAGCTAATTCCTTCTTAGTGTCCCTGGATGGGCATTCTATGGGCTTTGGCAGATGTATACTGACATATGCTTACAATTGGTCATGGGATACAGGGACAGTTCCTTGTTCTAGAGACCCCTTGTGCTTTCCCAAACCCTTCATGGGCACCAATGTTTTTAAATCCCTAGTTCTGTCTTGTCTCAAATGTCACAGAGTTGGAGTCATACAGTGGTGGGCTTTCCACAGAGTTGGAGTCATACAGTGGTGGGCTTTCCAGGGTTCTTCTTTCCCCTAAGCAATACATACGCATGGGTTTCTACTGTCTGTGCAGTTTAGCCGCTCATTCCTTTTCGGGGTCAGCTGATAGCTAACTCTTTGCCTACAGTCCTGTTATTTATGCTCCACTGAAGGGCAGCTTGGTCGTGTTCCCACTTTTAATAATTCTGAGCCAAACTGATACAAACGTGCATAGGTTTTTGTGTGGACACTGCTTTTCAGTTTGTGTGAGAGGATACCAACAAATGTCATTCCTGGACTGAGGATGACCTTCAACGTGTGATCCTCCTGCCTCAGCCGATCAAGTGCTGGAGTTACAGGTGTTCAATACCACACACCTGGCAGGAAATCCTTGTTTTCACAGGCTGGGGTCATCTGGGAAATTTCTGTGCGTGAGAAGCACAGGTGCTGACTTATGTATTCAGAACTGAAATGTTGAGGAACTGGTCTAATGCTCATCTAAGTTTCATGATGGAGCCCAAACAAACAAATGCAAAGTTGAGGACGACACATCCCTTCATCTCCAGGTTTCCTAGGTTGTGGATTTTGATGTGTTATGTATTAGCTTTCCTGAAACTTGTGTACATAAAAAAAGCCTTAGCATAGCTAAAAGGTGTTTATTATCATTATCATTATTATTACTATTCCCGGAAGTTTAGAGTTGTTCAAAAACCTCATTTTCAGCATTTTCAGATTTCAGCTAAAGAACTTCTTTTTGGACATTCAGCTTCGGTGACATGTTTGGCAAGAGCAAGAGACTTCTCCAAACAGCCCTACATTGTGAGTGCTGCTGAGAACGGGTGAGTGATGTCATCATTTAGCTCATCTCCATTACCATGCTTTGTTAAATGCTAAGAACATGCATTGGGGAGCAGAGGAGAAACAGACCCATGGGCAAAGTGCTTGCTACTCAAATGTGAGTTCCTGTGTATGCATCTGCCACAACCATGAACAAAGCTAGAACCCCACAGCTGAGGAGTGCGACAGGAGAGCCTGAGGTATGGTCCAGTCAGTCTAGCCAAACTGATGAGCTCCAGATTCCACAGGAGACCATGAGAGAACAATCTAGACAAACACCCAGTGTCGACCTCTGGTGTCCAGGGATTTCACACCAGGTGTAGTAATGAACACCTGTAACTCCAGCGCTTGTTAGACCGAGGCAGGAGGGTCACACATTGAAGGTCATCCTCAATCCAGGACTGACATTTGTTGCTATTCTCCCACACAAACTGGAAAGTAGCATCCACACAAAAACCTACACACAGTTGCACTCCCACTCTCCTTGTACACCCCCCCCACACACATGTGTGCACACACAGACGCAAAGACACTCGCAATAAAGTGGAGAGTAATTGAGGAAAATAACCAGTGTGTCCCTCTGTCCTCCACACATACAATAAAAGAAAGCACAAACTAAGGCGTTTGAACTAAGCTTGGGTAAAATTTTTTTTTTTTTTTTTTTTTTTGGTTTGGTTTTTCGAGGCAGGGTTTCTCTGTGTAGCTTTGCGCCTTATCCTGGAACTCACTTGGTAGCCCAGGCTGGCCTCGAACTCACAGAGATCCGCCTGGCTCTGCCTCCCGAGTGCTGGGATTAAAGGCATGAGCCACCACCGCCCGGCTGGGCTTGGGTAAAATATTAATCTCAATTAAATAATAGGACCAAGCTTTAAAATTAAATTGCAATGATTGTCAGACAGTTGGAAAAAAACAATAAGATCAAATAAAACATAGAAGAAAATGAAGTTGGGGAAGATGGCTATAAAAAAAGTAAGTAATGTAAGCACTTTTTTCAAAAAAGAAAATGGATGGAAAATATGTGCTAACAAAATGAAGTTGATATGGTAGTATTAATATTTTATATTAATAAACATACAGAGTTAATACATCATGGTTAATTAAACTTAAAGGTGAAAAGTCTTGGTATTGATAGAGAGGATTTCCACTTGTTAAGAGAAATTCTGGTTACCAGTTTGCCAGTGGATGCAAAGTAGGCAAGTGTCAGAACTCAGAACAGAGATTTGCCAGGACACAGGTCCTAAAGACTGAGCATATCTCAGAGATGTGCCGAGGCTTGGTGCCGATTTCTGGGCCCTAATCCTACAGCTAAGAGTTCAGCATGGGTAACCTAGAGCCCTGTAACTTGCGTTTCTAATGCAATCTTAGGCTGTCCTTCTAGTCCTATGTCCTCGCGACTGTATTTGGAGTCTCCCGTACCACTTGGGGACAGATGGGGAAGTGTGAGACTCGGGTTAAGTTGGGAATCTTGCATGTGGATAAACCATTTACTGGCAGAGAACCAATGAGGGGGGTGTAGTTCACAAGGCTTATGAAGTCCCGCCACACAGATGGAAACATCTGTAGGCTAGGAGGTATGGATGAGCCCTGATGGAGAAATCATAGCATAGGGACAGGTATCTATCTATCTATCTATTTATCTATCTATCTATCTATACATGTAGAGACACACATATACATACATGCCTATACACACACACACACACACACACACATACAAACAAACAAACAGGAAGACCCAGGAGTAGATAACACTTAGAAAGAGTAGGAAACAGAAGATAAGAGAGATAAGAATAAGATAAGAGAGTCCATATCTGGGGCTGCAGTGATCATTCAGCAGTGAAGAATGTGTCTGCTCTTCCAGATGACTCAAGTTTGGGTCCCAGCACTCACATGGCTGCTTACAACTGCCTGGAACTCCAACTCCAGAGGACCTGACACACTTCTCTGGCCTCTATGAGCATTACACTCACGTGTGCATATACATTACAGTCCCCCCCCACACACACATAAGCATAAATAAAAATAAAATAATCTTTAAAAACTGATTATTAGAGATACCAGCTTAAAAATAAACTTAACTTCAAAGCATAGCAGTTTACTGAGAGTGTTTAAAAACCATGTATGAGCCGGGCGGTGGTGGCGCACGCCTTTAATCCCAGTACTCTGGAGGCAGAGGCAGGCAGATCTCTATGAGTTTGAGGCCAGCCTGGTCTACAAAGTGAGTTCCAGGAAAGGCACAAAACTACACAGAGAAACCCTGTCTCGAAAAACCAAAATAAATAAATAAATAAATAAATAATAAAAACGATGTATGCCAGTATCCACTAGCAGCCAGAGTGAGGCTCACTGGGGTCACTGTTTGAATACTTTCAGATCCTTGTCGATATAGGAAAGAGTCAAGACCACGGTGCTAAACTACATGTCTGTGTCATTTTATGCTGTGGACTGCTTAGAATTCAGTTTCTTTACCTTTGATTTCTATATCCTTCATTTCCTTTTAGGAACATTATTAGTTGTTTTATTTCTGGGATATATTCTTTTAATTTCTGCTTTTTCCTTCCATCACTTCCCTCTGCATGCACACAAATGCATAGGCGTACGTGTTTGTGGACACACAGATTTTCCCTCCTGTTTTGTAGAATTACATGCTTTTCCAGGTTACCTTTGAAGCCTCTTTGGGATGCAGTTAGTTGAAAACAGAAGGGAGGCCTGTGAATATTTTCTTCAGATTCTAGGGCACGCCCTCTCTACCTCATATTCAAGGCATTTTGGAATGAACCTCCTTTGTTGTGGAGACCTGTGCCCGGCAAGGCGGCTGAGGCACCTCTGCTCTCTGCCCACTAGATGTCAGTAGTGTGTTCCTAGTGGCAACAAGGTGGTCGCTGAGACGTGGTTGAGAGTGGGGAACAAAAATCACCCCGTTTTCAGAATCGCTGGTTCAGAATATTGATCTCTAGGTCTTTATTAGAAATACAAACCCCTGAAAATCATCAAATGCATGCAATATCTAACATCTCTTTTTAATTTTTACCTCAACTGCAGCATTTCCCACAACACCCATAAAGCTTGTTTTTCGTCTATATAATTGTTTTTGCTTCTGTATTGAAATTTCCCAAATCAAACACTATTATGCAATTCTGATTCGGCTGTCTTTGATCTTCTGAACAGAAGTCACCCAGGTTTAAACTATCTACCTGGTATATTTCATAGCTTCATTGTACAGACTGTGTCTATGTCTTCAGAGCATGCATTAAAACAGAGTTCTCAAAAATGATGAGGACTTTCCAAATATTGTGTCAAGGTTTGTTTATTTCAGGATTTCCAATCAGGGGGAAAAAAAATCAAAGAAAGAAACTGGATCAATGATAGACCGAAGGTGGCCTCTTGATGGTGCTGTTTGTTTTCATGAGAGAGAAGGGGTTGGGAGAGGGGAGAGTATACACACACAGATTTGATGTGTTATCCTTCCCAGAATATGTAGTTTAAGCTCATTGAAATAAGTTTTGAAAGATGTTGTTTCTGTGGAGAGACCGTCCTACTATCCCTTGTGAAGGCCGCAATGGCTGAATTCCCACACTTTGCTGATAGCCAGAGTGGCCCTAGAGCAAAGCTTGCAGGCTGTAGGCAGGGCGTCATTACCCAAACAAAATGATAGAGCAACGGTGTGTCAACCCTGCTAATGACCACAGCAGTTTCTTGCCCAGTAATCTGTAACAAAAAGCCACATGAACGATCAGGTTGTGCCTAAGTGCATCACTAAAGAAAAACTTGGCGGCACAGAAATTATTCCAGGCAATTGTGTGGAAATGGCAGAGAATAACACGGAGTTCTCTGTTCCAGGGAGATGTGCGTGTGGAATGTGAGCAGTGGTCAGTGTGTGGAGAAGGCCACCCTTCCTTACAGGCACACTGCAATCTGTGTAAGTGCACTCCCTTCAGAACATTGAGATGCCCAAACAGTAACTTGTACATAGTATTTTCTATCTGAGCACTTAAGATCTTTGGAGAATATTCTTTTCTTGAATTTTCCTTTTTTTGTTTGTTGTTGTTGTTGTTGTTTTGTTTTCTTCCACAATGGAAAAGTATCACCAGTAATCATCTGTTATTTTGGCCTTTCTCTCAGTCTAAAGATATTAGTCAACAACATTTGTTCCTGGTTATTTCATTTCTGTATCTTGTCTTTAAAAACAATTTTCGTATTGTTTTACATTTCCTAAGCAACACAAAGCACCCACATGTACATGGGAAGACTCACCTTTAACAATATGCTATGTTATAAAACATGAAACCTTTTCTGGGTCTGGAGAGATGGCTCAGGGTGAAGAGCATTTACTACTCTTCCAGAGGACCTGAATTTGGTTCCCAGCATCCAAATCCTGCCTCTAACTCCAGTTCCAGGGGGTGCTAATGTCCTCTACCGGCCTCTGCAGACAGTGTGCTCATGGCCACATACCCCATGCCCCACTGATGCACACGGACAAATTAAAATTGTAAAAATAAAATCTTAGAAAAAAGAAAAGCTTATGCCACATTTTTCAATCTTAACCAGTTCTTTTGGTTGGATTTCTTGATTTCTATTTTTTTTATTTGTGAAAGAAAAAGAGACTTAGTTATAATTTCTATAATCACTTTCCAATCCAGGGGCTTTCTGTTTCCCTAGTATTGGAGGTTTAACCCAGGGTCTCAAACATACCAGACAACTAACTAATTTCCACTGAGCTATGTCTCAGCCATACTTTCTGTTTCTTAAAGTAGTTTCTGGATTTTGATGGACAGATTAGGAATAAAGGAGTAATTTCACCACCTCTTTGCTGTTGAGAGTATGTTTTCATATTTTTCGCACTGTTTGTGCTGCTGGTGCCTCATGTGGTAATAATTCTCACACTCTCCCTTCTTCTCCTGGACCAGAACCCAGTACAGAGGGCAGGGAAGGTAGAATGTATAATCTGCGCTTTAATAGAAAATACTTCCAAAATTTGTTTGGCATAAGAGTATCTCCAATCTTCTTTAAATGCTTTCATTTCTTACTAGTTTTTAGCAGTACTTACTGGGATAGAGAACGTAGATTGTTACTGTTTAGCTCTGAATAACACTACAGAAATAATGTAATTATCACTGTCCCATGATTTGTAGCATTTCTTTTGAAAGATCGCCACTTTACTCTGGGGGATGAGAATTCCGGAGTGGCGGGGGCGGTGAAGCTAAGCTGAAAAATCAACATGGCAGGAGTATGGGGCTAATAAAGAGAATCAGAGGTGTTATCTACTCCAGAGGTTTTGTTGAGTACAGCTGAATGGAATTCAGAGAAGTCTTTATGCAGCTAGAAGGGTGTCAGTGCTAGCCATCTTTGAGGTGCTGTTCTTGGAATTCCATCCCATAGTATTACCACTGTTCCTTCCGGATGACCGGCGAAGGTTGGCTGCTGTGCTGTGGGGAATATCGAGACGTCCTCATCCTTGATGCTGGAACTCTGGCTTTCCTGCACACCTTTTCCTCTTCGCAGTCCCCCGACTGGATGAAATGCATGTGCATCGTTCACTCTGTGAGAATTCAAGGTAACCATGGGTGTCTCAGGACTCTTAAGACTGCAGCAGCTGGTTGAGATGCTGTTGAAATTGTCAAGCCAGAGCTGAGAACGCTGCTGGTGTTCACCTCGTCCTGGGGACAGCTCTTGGAGCCATGTCAGGGGAAATCCAGATTCCCTCCACCAGTGGGTCAAGTTATTAGGAAGCCAGCAGGAGGTGAAGACAAGCGAGCGAACAACGAGAAGCTGTTTCTATGACCCAGTTCTCAGTTCGGCTTACTGAGACAACAGGACGACAGGCATTTGGGTTGTTCGTTTATTCTTTCTTTCCCTTCCCTTTCCTTCTCCCCCTACCCACCCCTTTCCATTCTGTTCCTTCATCCTCCCCCTCTCTCTCTTTTCTTGGCTTTCCTTTTTTTTTTTTGTGGAGCAGCAGGACACCTTTTCTGGATATACTACTGAAATGCAGTTTCTATAGCCAGTAATGCTTGAGTAAAGTGGAAGTCGGTTCTACAGTCCCATCTGAAGTGGGCTCGGCATCACCAGCATCTGCCAGGTGCCATGGCTCTTCTTTTAGCTGTATTCTGCATGTTCACAGGGAGTTAGAACATGGAATGAAATCATTCCCTTTAATTCAACAAAAATCAAAGCTAAATATATCCTGCCCACCCAGCCCCGTGCAATCCTTGAGTGACTATGAGGTAATGTGACAGCATCCGGGTCCACTGGCTAACAGCTCATATGTTCTTTCCACAGAGGATTCTCTCTTGGTCGTATCTGTAACTGGCGAGCTCAAAGTATGGGACCTCTCCTCGTCCATCAACAGCGTTCAGGTTGGCTTGGAAACCACTCATTTTTCCATTATTTCAATCACTATTCATTGAAAATTTCAAACTATGAGGGTGATGGCATGTTCACAGCTGAAGGCTTATATGATATCTTTCCAAGGGTGGGCATTGAGGCAGGTGAATTGCACCCTTCCAGCCATGACTCCATACATAATGTAAATAGATTTATTTACACACACACACACACACACACACACACACACACACACACACACACACACACACAAACAGGGGAGGAGTAGAGAGAGGAAAAGATTGTATTTTTAATTTAAAAATTGGTAGCAGACATTGTTCCATCCCCTCTATTAGACTCTTTTGGGTATGGGAGCTGTAAACAGACAGATACATAGGAGGATCATTTTCTTGGGGATGCCTGCATACCCACCTGCTCCCTAGCATCAGACTAGAGTCAAAGTAAAAGACAAAAAGGGAACACAGTATGTGTGTTAGGATGCACCACACAGTCTGTGGCAATTTCTTCTTCGAGGAGCCTAGAGATTGTGTTGCTTGTCGCTCTTCAGAAACCCATACCCAGCACTATCAGAAGCTTGCCCCATGCTTGTTGCCCTGCGTGGGCTATGCTTGTGTCTCTCCAAAGCATCTCTTGTCTTATTTACTTCTGGTTTTAGTAATCAAGATACTACAGGGTTGGTTTGTTGTTGTTTTGATTTTTACCATTGTATGCCCCTCCCCTTTCTGCCTGCCTGGAAGCCAGTAATTTTATATTTTCAATGCTTATCATGGTTCCTTGCAGAATGGTATTTGGTTGACTATCAATGAAATAAGTCCTTGAATCTTGCAAAGTAATGTTTAGATCAAAACACTGGAACGGAACCTTGGATTCTTTTCCCTGTAGAATGGCAGGAAGGACCAGTGTCAAACGTATGAGAAGGACTATGTCTTCTGTTTCTGTGTACATTTCCTGGAATTTGTATTTAAATGGTTTTTTTTCCTTTTAAAGGAAAAGCAAGATGTCTATGAAAAAGAATCGAAGTTTCTTGACTCCTTGAACTGTCAGACAATACGGTTTTGTACATACACAGAGAGACTCCTGCTGGTGGTATTTTCTAAATGTTGGAAGGTATTAAAAGTACCGGCAATGTACAAATGAAATGGTTTTCTTGTTGAGTCAAAAAATGATAATACAATTTAAATACTGAAAAAAGCCCTCCTTAACATAATCATGTTAAGATATGGAATGGTTAGTCTTCCCTGCCTGTCTTACTGTCTTATTGTTATGTATTCCATCACTTTGCTCCCTGAGATATTGTATGTAGACCAACAAATTCTAGTTTTATTAACAATAAATTATAGTAATGATGAAAATAATTTCTGGGGGCAGGAGAGGTTTCTTAATGATTAAGAGCACCAGTTGCTCTTGCAGAGGATGGGTTCTGTTTCTGAAGCCCATATGGTGGCTCACAAACGCCCGTGACTCCCTGTCTAAGGGATGTGATGTTCTCTTTGGCCTCTTTAGGAACTTATGTGTATGAGGCATACACTCACACATAAAATAAAAACAAATTATTAAAAAAGGAAATGAATTTTCAAGTTATTTTCAAAAAACGATGTATTTTACTTTTCAAAAGCTAATACTTACCACTTATATAGATAGATCTTATTTCTGGATTTTTTTTTCTGTTGTACTACTGCTATATTTTTAGGGAGTAGTCTTTCTTTTTTTGAGAATATAGTCAATGATCTCTCTAAGAGTAAAGAAAAGCTAAATTATCATCCAATGGCATCCTTAGTTACGTTAATGTTTCCCATAACTGCTAACAGAAGTCTATTGCCATAATGATATATGTTTGCTAAAGATTTAAAGTATGCAAACGAACTAGGGATTTCTGCTACACAAACATTTTATGTATAAGGAATTTTTAAGTGTTATACTGGGAGCACTCATATGGAAAGAATAAAACTATTTAAAAATGTAGGATTTGGGCTTCTATGCTTAACAGGGACCTGATGGAACAAGCCAGCCAAGTAACTTTATCCACTGCCACCTACCTTAGGATAAATGGGAAAGAATAATTCTGAGTGAATACTAGTAAATCACAAAACATTATCTTAAGCCATGAAAACAGTATGCTTCCTTTTAATGTTTAATAGGCTGTAGCGTTAATTCCATCATAGTCTTGATAAGCATAATTATTGCTAATCCTCCTGGCAGACTCTATTTCCAGGCTTTATTAATGTGCCTCTGCCATGCCCTGCAGGTTTATGACTATTGTGACTTTTCCCTTCTGTGGACTGAAGTCAGTAGAGACGGGCAGCTCTTTGCTGGTGGAGAGGTGCTTGCTGCTCACAGGGTCCTTGTTTGGACAGAAGATGGTCACAGTCACATCTATCAGCTGCTGAACAGGTGGGCTCAGATGGGAGCGGCGTTCAGAACATTCAGGTAGAAAATGAACTTGGGGAGGTTTATTATGGAAAAGCCTCTGCATGCAGCCCCTGATCAAAACCCAGAACAAAACAACTTTGGCACTGGAAGATTTACTCTGGGCTTGCAGGGCCTCTGCCTTTGTACAACACAGCGGGGGATGAAGGCATGAGATTAGCCATGTAGAACTTGTACAGCTGGTGCGGGCCTTTCAAAAAGTCACTCGTAATTATTAACCCAACAATTTCTAACTAGAGTTTAGAAACGCGAATGGTGCCATCCGGCTTTTGAAAGTGGAAGGGGTGGTGGTGGTGGTGGTAGCAAATAAAGGACCCTAAGTTTCTAAATTTTGTTTCTAATTCCCCCCCCTCCCCCCACAGTGGGCTTTCCAAATGCATACGCCCCGCTGATGGAGGAGTCCTTAAGGAGACCATCTACCCTCACTTACTGTGCTCCACTTCTGTGGAGAAAAATAAGGTAAGAGAGGAAAAGCGGCCTCAAGCCCGCTTCTTGCTTTGTAATAGACTCAGGCTTGCAAAAATGAAACCAAAGCGTCAGATCAAGTTGTTAATGAGAAAATCAACTTGGAGTGTTAATGGCTACTGAGGAGAAAACATCACCCTTAAGAATTGTTGGTTAATCCAACAATGCCTATTCATTATAGGGAAGTTACAAGTGTGGGAGAAAATAAAGGAGATAGGAAAATTCTGATTTTTACCACCATAAATATCAACTGTTTGCCTCCTGTAGCTGGGAATGTTTCAGTTGCTGAGAAGCTGTAAGAACTGGTACGATTAACACTTACTTCTCCTTTACCTAGATGTACCAGTTATTGGAATTTCAGTGTATGGATTCTCTTACGCACAAGTACACACATCCTGGGTTTTTCTTTTGCTCTGTTCCATTCTTAACATTTTTGATACACCGATTGCAATTCTCAAACTTTATGAAAGGGTTTTGGTACTTAAAAAACAAACAAACAAACTTGACTATTCATCAAGGTCATTTTCACATGTACTTATGGATTCTTGTGAGTGAATTCCTTCTCCAAACGAGTGTGATTAAGGTAGTTAAGGTTGCTGGCAGAACGTAGAGACTGTAATTGTGAGCTTCCTGCTTGGCTGAACTACAGCTTTGACAGGTGACCACATCTGAAATCTAAGCAGCTGTTTTATTCCAGGGGCCTTTTCCAAAATTAATTTTTACCCGTAGAATCAGTCATCAATTAATTATCCAAAAAGGTACTTTATGAAGAGGAAGAGTTTTATTTTAGTGACATATCAACATGAAAGTGTGCAACTGTGTCCAGAATGATGATTTGCTTAATCAGGCAGCAGAGCTCTTGGAAGCCCCACAGCCAGGATGCCCTTTTAATGTTTTGTTGCTAAAACGTGGTTAAAAATCTCTCAGCCCAAACTGAGAGCTCCAAATGCTGCTGGGGCAGTTAAAACAAAACAAAATGAAAAACTTAAGAATTACAGCATGCATCAGGGGACATCTCCAAAATCCTTCACGGGCAGCAGCGAAGCCTTGTCACAAAGCGGTATTGCGGCTCACTCAGAAAGGCATTTCATTCTTTTGTAGGATCTGCTGTTTTCTCCCCTTTGGCTCCAGTGTGAATTTTAACCAACATGGTTTTCCACAGAAACCTCATGACCCTCATGAATTTCTACCCCAACAAGCAAATATCAAAGCTATATACAACCACTGTTTTAAAATTGCGAAGTTGGGGATGGAGAAATGGCTTAGCAGCTAAGAGCACCGGCAGCTCTACTGGAGGACCTGGGTCAGTTCTCTGCACCCACAAGGTGGTTCACAACTATCTGTAACTCCAGTTCTGGGGGACCTGTTCTTCTGGTCCACAGGCACTGTACACACATGGTGCACAGATATATATGAAGATAAACACTCAAACACAGAAATAAAATAATTTTTTAAATGGAAAGTTATCTAGCTTTGTCTCTCCAAGTATATACCCATAAACAGATGGGTCTTTTGCCAATCCTTAGATAGCCATGATTCTCTGCTCCTGACCCCATATTTTAAGTGTAAGAAGTACCTAGAAGCTAGGGGAGTATAAATAGAATAATCTAATTTGGGGAATTTGATCACAGTAAGCCTAGAAAAGAACATTCTGCAACCACATGACATCAGCCATGGTCAACATTTGGAGCCCTATCATGAAGTTACATCTGTTTTGGCATTGTTGAGAGTTCCCATTGGTTCTCACTGTGAACTATCTGCTGATTGGGTTCTGTGTCTCCTGGAGGGGCCCCTGGTACTCTGCAAATCTCAGCTGATATGGAAGAAGGCTGCAGGTCCAAGGTGGGCATGTGTGTACAAACAAAGAATGATGATGATGGTGATAGCTAACATGTGTTGAAATGTTGTCATTTACCAGCATATAAAATACCTCATGCCTTCAGCTGCCGCCAGGAGGCCATTTTGAAATTGACATTTGGAGGGATGAAGTCCAAGGTTTTAAACATGGGTGATTTAATTTTACAATGGGTCTGATGAGTCCTTAGAATCAGTTGGTCAGTAGTTCTGGAAAAGGACCTCAAGGACTGCATGAATGAATATATCTATATATTCTCGTGCTGTTGTAACTGACTAGTAGATCTGAAGCAACTGAGAAAGACTGTTGACCTTTGGTGAGCAGTCATCATCATGAACACACAGGATCTGAGACTAAAACAGCCCATTACTGTCTCCATCATCATGATGAACCCAAGCCCTTTCCTCTTGTTTTCTTCATATATACCATAACAACACATAACTCAGCATGTTGAAGAGATTTTCTTTTATCTAAACATGTATATGTAGCACGAATCTTAACAGGTCTTATTAATAAAAACAAACCCAGAGCCAGGTATTGGGGTGAATGCTGGAAGATCAGAGAAGCAGAACAAGCCACAGCTACCTCACCTTGCCAATTCCTCAGTTGATCCTGTTTCCTCAGACTAGATGCCTCTCAGCTGAACTGTGCTGCTCAAAAGCCTAAAATCCTCACACCTTAAATACCTTTCTGCCTCCTGCCATTACTTCCTAGGATTAAAGGCATGAGTCACCATGCCTGGCTGTTTCCAATGTGGCCTTGAATTCACAGAGATCCAGGTGGATCTCTGCCTCTGGAATGCTAGGATTAAAGGTGTGTGTGCCACCATTTTCTGGCCTCTGTATCTAGTGGCTGTTCTGTTCTCTGACCCCAGATAAGTTTATTAGGGTGCACAATATTTTGGGGAACACAATATCACCACATGTATAGCCTTTACTGGTAATGCCTTCATAAAGGGATGTGTGCGGTACACACACACACACACACACACATACACACACACACACACACACACACACACACACACACGCAGAGTGTACCCCAGGTTAGACACTTGTGTCAACTCTCTGAAGTTTAGCCAGTGATCTAATGCTTTCTTTTACACATGCTTTCTTTTACAGGGCCTGCATTTCGTCATGGGCTACATGAATGAACGGAAGGAGCCTTTTTACAAGGTACTATTCTCTGGAGAAGTCTCAGGAAGAATTACACTGTGGCATATCCCAGATGTCCCCATATCTAAGTTTGATGGTTCTCCTAGAGGTAAGATAGTTTTGTGTCCTTCCCGCCCCCTGCAATACAGTGTCTCATTAGGTAGACTAGGCTGGCCTTGAACTCAAACTCATAGAGATCTTCCTGCTTCCTCCTCCCAAGTACTGGAATTAAGGCTGTGACCCATATGCCCAGCTTGCCACTTTCCATTTCTTTCTTTATTTTTATTTTTAATTTTGTGCATATGTCTGTTGTGAGTGTGTGCACACGAGTACAGGTTACCACAGAAGCCAGGGGTGTCTGATCCCCTCTGGAGCTGTGTTAGAGGTAGTTGTGAGCTACCTGATGTGGGTGCTGTGGATTGAACTTGGGTCTTCTGGCTGAGCAATACATGCTCTTAACTGCAAATCCATTTCTCTAGTCCCAACAGTTTCAGTTTCTGATCTTGTTATCTGAAAACTAATTTGTGATTAATTCAGAAACCTTAGCATGGAGTCATATGGGACTACAAACAAGAACAGTGAAGAGTCTTCACAGACCCTTGTCCTCCATTAGATACTGTGATTATTAAAGACTGCTGACTTGATAAAGTTGAGAGTCACCTAGGAAACACACCTCTGAGCATGTCTGTGAAGAGTCTTCAGACCAGGTCAACTAAGGTGGGAGGAAGGACCTCAGATGTAGGCAGCACAGTCCTGTAGGCTGGAGTCCTGAGCTGAATTAAAGGGAGAGAGCAAGCTGAGCACCACATTCATCTCTCTTTGTTTCCTAAGTGCAGCTGCAGTGTGAGCGTTGTCTGGAGCTCCCATAGCAGTGACTTCCCCACCATGGTGGACTGTGCTCTTGAACTCTGAGCTAAAATATATCCTTCCTTCTTTAAGGTTCTTTTGTGAAACATTCTGTCAAGTGACTGGGGGTGTAATACCGATAGAAAAACAGATATAATTTTTTTTTTTTTTTTTTTTTTTTTTTTTGGTTTTTCAAGACAGGGTTTCTCTGTGTAGCTTTGCACCTTTCCTGGAACTCACTTTGGAGACCAGGCTGGCCTCGAACTCACAGAGATCCGCCGGCCTCTGCCTCCCAAGTGCTGGGATTAAAGGCGTACGCCACCACCGCCTGGCAAAAAACAGATATAATTTAAGTTTGTGGATCTGATGCACAAATACAACCAACATAATTCAAATGACCTTCAGCTGAGCATTCCAAGGGCTATCGACCAGTGTTCTGAATGTAACTGAGCTTTTCTACTGGGTTCAGACTTGTGAAAAGGTGACATCTTTACCATATTTTTCACATCTATTATGAATAAATAAACCAAGTTTTCTGTATGCGTGTGCTCCTTTCAGAAATACCAATAACCACCACCTGGACTCTTCAGGATAATTTTGATAAGCATCAAACAGTGTCACAGAGCATTGCAGACCATTTCTCTGGGTCCAGAGATGAGATGGGGATGACAGCAACCATCACCTCATCAGAGTACATTCCAAATCTTGATAAACTCATCTGTGGCTGTGAGGACGGGACTATTTTCATCACTAAGGCTCTGAATGCTGCCAAAGCAGGACTTCTAGAAGGGGACTCTTTATTGAAAGGTGACTGAATTTTTTTTTTTGCCTTATTCACTTAATTTATCTAATCTTCTACAAGCTATACAAAAATGATTCAGAGGCCTCAGAACTTTGGTGGCATTTGCAGATAAATTTGTGCATAATTTAATACTAAATTAAGCATGCATGTAGGTTTGTGAAGACTCAAGCAGAGAGTGGTACTGTCCCAGCAGAAGCTTCTATTCCCACTTTAAAGGCCACTGTACATAATAGTTTCACTGTATTTCCTAAAATTGTATGTGTATGTGTGCATGTGCAAGCACACACACACACACACACACACACACACACACACACACACACCCCAGCACACTGTGTGCAGTGTTTTAATTATATTACCAAAATAGATGCCATGCTGAGTTATTATTAAATAAATATTAATAAAATATTTTTGGTGCTCATCCTTCAAGAGCTCATTTTAAATGACAAATAAAAATCAAAATTTAGGTTGAAAACCTTTCTGTTAATTGATGCTTAAGTTTTCCAGCCGTTAGCTACTATGAAAGATTTGGAATTGATTATCCTTGAATCAATATTAGTTTGTGATTTTGATTTTGACAATTAAGCTATCTGAATGGTTCCATAAAGAACTTATCTCAGTATATACATGAATACCCAGTAATAACCTGTGAAATTGCAAATATTCCCCCAAATATTGATCAGCTTTTACATTTTTAAAACATTTAGATCTTTACCAATGAGGAATAAAATGGTATCTTCCTGTATTTATTTTTATTTCCTTGTAATGAAGTTTGTGTTCTTATTCATCTCTGTGCGTTATGACAATTGATACCCACTAAACAAATGTTATTATACAATGAGTTGTCATATATGGAAAGGGAAAAAAGAGGGGATGGAGATTTTAGGATATACAGTAAAAAAAATAATAAATGCCTGTGGCTCCCCCCCCCCCCCCTTTTCCTATTTGAGAGGTTCAGCTTAGGGCATCATGCATGCTAGATCAGCATTCTACTGTGGGATCCTGCAAATGAACTTCCTTATTCTTTCCCTGCAGTGGTGGGGAGCAAACCTTACACATCCTATGTTTTGTTGTTGTTGTTTTGCTTTTATATAGTTTTCAATTACAGCATCCTTATCTAGTCCCCATTCTTTCACCACACTTGAACTACTCACTGAGTGTGAGTGACATGTAGTTGACAACAGAGGGGTAAACGGCAGCGATGCCAGAAGTGATAACAAGTAGGTAAACAGCTGCCATTAAAAGTCAGAGAAAATGGTGATGGTAGACATTTTAATCTAGGCCGATTTATCCTAATATCAAAAAAATAAACAGAAGCCTGCCCTTGACTGACAGCTTCTGAACTAACATTCATTACGGCTTGCTAAGGCCAGAATAAGAAGCAGAACAAAATAGCAGGTCTTTGAGAAGATTCCATTTCAGTTTGAATAAAGAGGGTGGTAAATGGCCTTATCGAGTTTGGAGAATGTGGATAGCAGTGAAAGGAGTGACAGGGGCTAGCAGCAAGGGAAGCAGCCTAGCAGCAAGGGAAGCAGCCTAGCAGCAGGCCTGAATTCTAGTTTAGATCTGGTTTGAAAGACACTTGCCCACATGTCCATGTGCTCTCCAGGCACTGTGCTGAGAATATATTCATTTCATCCAACAGTCTGTCCAAAGTGAGGGTGGCCATTACTTGTATCTTGAAGAGGTAGGTAGAATCTGTGAGTCAGAAGAAAGGATCAGATATCAGATGTCCACATCTGTGGCAGCAGAGGTAGAAAGTGATTGACTCCCAGATAAAGGGAGGATTCTGTTGGCAGCAAAGCTTACACCTTGTGCCCAGCTTTTTTTTTTTCATTATGTCATTTTTTTTCATTATGTCATTTTTTTTCTTTATTCTTTTTTTTTAATGCTGAATGCTGTTTATCGAAGGAGGGAGGAGGTCTTAAATACAGGCTTACAGCACAATGGGAGAACCCTGGAGGGCAGAAGTTCACTACAGATGTTTTACAATCTTGCATCTAAGCTGTTAACGCCCATTATGCAGGC
Source organism: Peromyscus californicus insignis (assembly GCF_007827085.1). Taxonomy (NCBI): domain Eukaryota; kingdom Metazoa; phylum Chordata; class Mammalia; order Rodentia; family Cricetidae; genus Peromyscus; species Peromyscus californicus. Next base: position 69,011,966 of record NW_026294402.1, read on the forward strand.
TACACAGACAAGGAACTTCCCTTAAGCATTCAGGAGGATGGAACCTGGGTGGGAATTAGCATAGGGAGGATATCAAGGTCAAGGTCAGCAAGCAAGGCAACCCAAAATGGGGGGCCAGGGCCCTACAGGTCCCCCTTTTACTAAAAAATGAGCTTCTGACTTAGGTTGAGTGGGACATCACCTTACCCGTCATGGAGATGCCTGCCCAGGCCACACAGGCGCTCTGTCTTAGGTTGGTGAGCGCCCCCCCCAGGTATTACCCATCTCTGAATACTCATTATCATACAGGCTCAATCGTGTGTGTGAGCTGCAGAGTTAACTGCTGCTAAAGATCTCAAAATTGTGCCCAGCTTTTGACAGAAGGAGTTGGATGACCTATTTGAGCCAGGGATACTTTATCTGTAAACAACGAAGAAGAGGTAGAAGTTGATAATTTCAAAAACCTTTTGTAGCAAAACATCCTTTGACATTTGCTTTTCTTTTCTGTTAGATTTAACTTGGCCGCTCATGTGAAGAGGGAGTCAGTGACTAGGTCCTTCATGTTATAGCATGTCAACAGCCATCAGCAAACAGGGGATTTGAATAACCAAGTTTCCCACCTCATTCAAAGCTTGGTCTAGCTTCAGATGAGGACTTTTGCTTTTTGAGAAGGCTGCTGAATAGAATTGTTTCCTTAGCCAACTGTGTGCACATGTTAAAAATGTGTGAAACAAAAATCTTAGAATTACCTTTAAAATAATTTTGTGCTACTTGGTGTCTGATCACTTTCCAGATTCCCCCTGTCATACACTTCTCAGAGGCCATCACCACAGCGTGACTTCACTACTTTACCCTCACGGGCTTGCTTCAAAATTAGATGAAAGTTGGCTGGTATCTGGGGATCAAGGCTCCTGTGTGATCCTGTGGGATATTTTTAGGGAAGAAATTCTGCACACGTTCTTTTTGGAAGCTGGTCCAGTAACAAGACTTTTGATGTCACCAGAGAACTTGAAAGTAAGTGAACATAAAGAGTAAAACATAACACAGCTTGGTGGTGGTAGCACAGGCCTTTAATCCCAGCACTCAGGAGGCAGAGGCAGGTAGAGCTCTGTGAATTCAAGCCCAGCCTGGTCCACAGAGTGAGTTCCAAGACAGTCTCCAAAGCTACACAGAGAAACCCTGTCTCGAAAAAACAAAATAAAACAAAACAAAAGAGTAAAATATAACACACAATTTAAAAAGCAAACAACAATAAAACCCTATATTCCCACTTTAGAAACACAAACAGTGTTTCTTAAGTAAACATTGGATCATTTATAGCTTTATAAAATCCTCTTAATGACATACTAAGTTTTTTTTCTCCCTAGTTCTTCCTTAATCTTTAGTATGGAATTTTAAAATAAATTCAAAGATTATGCAAAAACAAGTCAAAGAATGTAAAAATCTATAAATTAAAGTTTAGCTTTGATTTCCTTAACAAATACTGGGTGAACATTTGATAAATATTGAATTTATGAGCATCAATCTACCCTGATGGGGAAAACGAAATAACGATAGTGCTTGTCTTCTCATGAGACAACAACTTAAATCCAGCTAACAAAGAACTGAGGTCTTTGTTAAAATGTGAACTAGATTTGAGAAAAAAAAAAATAGTCTGTGGCAATACAGATAAGGTGTTTGGTAAGTTAGATTGACTTATAAAATTATGTCTATATAGTTTAAACACGGAGAAATTGACGCTGTATTTTGGTGATAAGATAGAAAGAAACATATTTCTTGATCACAAAGTATTAAACTAAACAGTGAAATGCTATTCCAGAAACTTCCATGTTGACAATTGGAATACTGTGGAATATATTTTATTTTATTCCCGAATCTCTCTCTCTTTCAATCCTTTTCTCTTTTCTGCTCCAGGACAGAAGTCCAAGTCTGTCTCAACCCTGTTCTCTTTCCCTCCTGCCCTAGTCACAGGTGATGGAGCTGTTCATGTCAGAATCCATTCAAAACAAGTCAGAGCAAACAGGGATTTATTGAAAGAGTGCAGTGGGCCTCAGCCTGGGGGTCAATAGAAATTAAACTATGAATTCAGAAGTATTGTTTATGCCTCCAAAAGCACGCTATTCTGCAATTCTCCCTCTCTTTTCCTATGAACTATTTTATCTTCTAGCTTTCAAATGTTTAGAAAGCAGGGTTGGATCAACCTGGTGTGGGTCATCTAACCTGTGATCACTCATGACCATTTGATTTATATTCTTGTGTTGTGTGTGTGTGTGTGTGTGTGTGTGTGTGTGTGTGTGTTTATATGTATGTGGGGGTGTATGTCTGTGTATATATGCGCCTGTATATGTCTATGTGTGCGTGTCTGTGTCTGTTTGCATGTCTCTGTATGTCTGCGTATATATCTGTGTGTCTGTTTTCCTCCCCCCCCTGTGTATGTGTGTGTGTGTGTGTGTGTGTGTGTGTGTGTGTGTGTGTGTGTGTGTGTGTATGTGTGTGTGTTTGTTTCTGGATCACATGGAGCTTCACATTCTAGAAGCTGTGGAGTATACCTGTTCTCCACAAGGTAGGATGTCTGGGGAGCTATGACGTCTGACCCATTCTAAAGTCTAGCCTCCATCTGTATCACGTCTGTCATTTTGTGATTTTATTTTTCTCCTCAGTATTTCTTTAGTCTCCTTAAAATTGGCAGTGGGGAGGGGCATGCTGTCCAGTGCCCACACAGAGATTTGCTATCAGTGCTCGAGCTGTTGTTCTGGATGGGTCAGCAGCCCCTGTGCGATGCTAAGGATTGAATTCAAGGCTGTGTGCCTGCTAGGCAGATGTTCTTCACTACTACATCCCAGGTCACTTACTAACTTTGTTTAATTGTTTCATTTTATCAGTTAGTTTCCCGGGTTGGGTGATGAAGGTGACCACTGATGACTTTGACAAATGCCTTCAGGACTGCTGTCCTGCAAAGTTCCTTGCGTCCTTGCATTTTTGAAGGAGCACATTCAGCAGGAGCCATCTAACGATGCCCTGTTTTAGATAGTGTCTACACTAAGTTTCCTGTTTGGATTAGAATCTGTGGAGTTCTGGGAACCGAACCAAATCACATTCTGAGGCTTTAAGTGGAAAGTCTCAGCTCTCGATACCCTTGGGCCTAAGTTCGTGTCCACAAATAGCTTCTTTTTGTGGTGACAAATGAGTTCTGGGGTTTATTGTGTTCTGCCCGGTTTCCGACGTCAGCATCGCTGCCGGCATCTGCTGCTGAGTGATGGGAACCCTTCGCTATCTTCCGCGAGGATCTGGCTGTGCCCCATCACTTTCACTCCTGTCCCCTGACCTTCCTGGTGGGTTGGTGAGTTTAAACTCTGCTCTCTCTACAGCTGACTCATGAGTGCCCCCTGAAGAAGTTCTGTTTAATGCAGAAATGCACTTTTGGAAATAGCTGCAACAGCATAGTGTGTGTGTGTGTGTGTGTGTGTATGTGTGTCTGTGTTGTGTCTGTGTGTGTGTGTGTCTGTGTGTGTGTGTGTATGTGTGTGTGTGTGTGTCTGTGTGTGTGTATGTGTGTGTGTGTCAGGGGGAGAGTTCTCTCATCAGATAGCATATGGCTTTTCACTTACGTTGTGAAAACGTAACCCGTTGTGCTTCTTCTACAGGTTAGTGATGGTCAGATACTCTGCTGTGTGTGTGGTGACCACTCTGTGGCTCTCCTTCACCTGGAAGGGAGACAGTGCCTCCTGCGTGCCCGGAAGCACCTCTTCCCTGTGAGAACCATCAGATGGCACCCAGTGGAGAACTTTCTAATTGTTGGTTGTGCAGACGACTCTGTTTACATCTGGGAAATTGAAACAGGTAATCAGAAAGGTCAGCCCTGGTTATCCTTTATCTGTCTGTCGGTGGGCAAGCATTTGTCCAGATGGAAAGTTCCATAAGTCACACGGTGATGACCTCAGTTGTTTTCACTGTGGGTTGGGCTACGTTTATAGCTGCAGTGGAAGTGTGGGAAATAAAACACAGTGGCCTTAGTCAGATCCTGACCAGCTGATGATTAGCTGACAGGGCAGCGCTCAGGAATGAGCCGGATATTTCTGGAAGCTATAAATAAAAACATAAGTTATCTACTTTAATTATTAACAAGAGAGAAATTTAGTGTCCTACTGGTCTCAAATTATCATTAAATTCTGCCTTCTTCAGCATAGTCACCAACTCAGCAACATTTTGAGCTAATTGATGATCAGTAATAATGGAAGATAATTAATTATAAAAACTCCAAAAAACTTGAGTCAGGGAAACTGAAGACTCAGCAAGCAGTTCAACTGAACTTTTTTGATATCACACCACAGAGTTGTGTGTTTGGAACATTGACAGGATTTTCTTTTTCTTTTCAAGTTTGATTAGATGTCTGAAGACAGAATAAATAACACATTTCAGAAAGGACTGGGAACATACCAAAGAAGGGAGGTGTAATTACTGCATAGGAGTTAGCATGGCCCTCTTGGGAGTGTGTTCCACGGGATCTATTGCATATTTTTTATTGATCAAACAGTGGTGGTTTTAGGTTGGGTGTTGTTCACAGACTGGGTAGTTTCTAATATAGTTTGGACTTATACTTTGCCGAAATAATTTCCATTTTCTCCCCCTTTGACTGTCATGGGATAATGATGGTGATTTGTACACTGGAGTTTCCAGAGCCTCCTGACGCTGCCCTGCCTTTGGACCATGTTTAACAGCTTGGGCGGCTTCAGTGTTCATTTTCTCATTTGATTCTCATAACTTGTGCGGTAGATGTGTTGGCAGGGCACACCACACCTGCTGTGTAAATACGCAAGATTGCACAGCTAGCAAATGGGAGACAGTTCTAGGTCCTCGGTGACACTTCACACAGTAAATCCAAAATTATGATTTTTTTTATTCTATAATTAGTTTTTGCTTTTACTTTATGTGTGTTATGCCTAAGCATATGCTTGTGCATCATGTGCATTTAGTACTGGAGGAGGCCAGAAGAAGGCGTTGGATCCCCAGGGACTGGAGCTCTAGTTGTGAGCCACCCCATGGGTGCTGGAAATTGAAGTCAGATCTTCTGCAAGGGCAGCCAAGGCTCCTAACTACTGAGCTATCTTTTCAGCTCCAATCAGGAAAATTTTAAAAATCCATGTGTAATCTATGGATCTGAGTGATAGCTGAATATAGTGGGTAGAAGAGATTTTAAAATATTGACTGCTTCCAAGACCTGGTAGGGAAGAGCGAGCTACTGGCCATGGGCAAATCATGTGACTTATCTGCAAGACAGTCCCCTTGTAATCATATAGGATTAAATCAAATAATACCTCTCATATTGGAAAACAAGCAGTAAGTCATTAGTAATATTAACCACATCATCATCATCATCATCATCGTCATCATCATCATCATCATCAAAGAATATAGCTGCGAAGCCCTTTTCTGTGAAACATGAGTGCTTATTCATGCATGCAGCTGCATGTTTAAGTGGGGATACTTGGGGACCAAGCTTATTTTTTATAGATAATAGAATCTAGAAAAAATGGAGAACTATGTGGTCACTCGCAAATGTTCATGGTTCTACTACAAAATGAAAAGAAACAATTTCACCTTGCTCTCAGAACATGCATGGTATGTTGCTAGAGTTTTCCTGCCTGGCCCACAGTCAAGACAAATCTCTCTCACCCGCCAGTCCCAAGCCGCTCAAACCCGATCAAGTAAACACAGACACTTATATTGGTTTCAAACTGTATGGCCGTGGCAGGCTTCTTGCTAACTGTTCTTACAGCTTAAATTGATCCATTTCTATTAATCTATACCTTGCCACGTGGCTTGTGGCTTACCGGTACTTTACATCTTCCATGTCCTGATGGCGGCTGGCAGTGTCTCCCCCACCCAGCTTCCTGTTCTCTCAATTCTCTTCTCTGTTAGTCCCGCCTATACTTCCTGCCTGGCCACTGACCAATCAGTGATTTATTCATTGACCAATCAGCAACACATTTGACATACAGACCATCTCACAGCATGGTATAAATGCTATCCCCTTACTGCTGTGCACATTCCCATGTCTATAAACAGATGCATGCGTTACATTTCAATCATAGTCCTAGCAGGAAGCTGAATCCAACTCATATTTGTCAAATGATGAGAAATTCATGAATGGAATAGTTGTAAATGTGTGGGTCGGGGTGAGGGAGCAGGCTGCAAATGGGGTTGGGGAGATGAGTGATGAGTTCCCTAGCATGTGGGCATGGGCAACAACAGGAATGTCCGCCCCCACCCCCACCCCCAGCCCTGATAAATGAAGCAGAAAGAACCAGAAGGTAACTGAAAACCAGGAAGTTCAGGGGATGCTCCGGGCAGACATGCAGGGTCGAAGGAGGGAAAGCCACGGAGCAGTTCTCATCCTCCTAACTACCGCCTTCATTATTTAATCACACTAGACATCAGAGGTGACGGGGCTGGTTCTTGGCATCAGCCTCAGTGAGCACAGAGCTGGACACAGGCAGTAGGAACGGATGGGCTGGACGGTCCAATGGACAACGATCAGTTTAGCGGCTGTCATGGAGAGAACATATTTTAATTCATGAGTCTCTTAGAACTGGCTATGAATATTGTTTCTGTAGGAGTGTTGTATCAAGTAAGCGCATGTTTGCTGCCAAATTAACCTATGGGATGTTTGTTCCAAACGAGGTTATTTATCCTTTGTTAACTACGCTGTTGTCCTTTAAAAAACAAACAAACAAAAAACAGTATCAATTCAACCTAGGAAAGTAGTATTATTTATATATCTATCTGAGTCTTCATATGGGTAACAAATCCCTTTCTTTTCCCAAATTCTATCCTAATGATCATCGGACCTCTGACCTCCTTTAAACTAAGTTTACCTAATTTCCTTTAGCCTTGTGTCTGGCATTAGCTTTGTTGAAGGTTGTTTTTAATCTCTGCAGTTCTTTTTCTTCCTTTGAGGTTTATGTATACTCATTTTATGAGTACGTGTGTTTTGCCTGTGTATATGCCTTGTACCAAATGTCTGTGGGTATCAGAAGAGGGTGTCAGATCCCTTGGCACTAGTGTTGTATATGGTTTTGAACTGCCATGAAAGTGCTGGAAATCAAACCCAGGTACTCTAGAAGAGGAGACAGTGGTCCTAATTTCTGAGCCATCTCTCCAGCCCCATTTGCTTAAGATTGAAGGGACTATTTTTCTCTTCCCAAGCTGGACATCAGCTGGCTAAAGTGGTACCATCATCTTTCTTATGCCTTATTTCTTCATTGTATTCTTTTTTATATAAAGGTGGAAAGATCTGGAGTCAGGAAGGTTTCGCACGTGTAGTTTCATGTTAGGGAGCAGGGAACACTGGCTAAGACCAAAACTGTTTAAGGGGAGCCTAAAAAATAGAATATGCCTGCTCACCGACGTGCCTGGCACACAGCAAAATGAACTAATGAATGGATGGATGAGTGTAGTCACCAATGTCCCTGGGCCTTAGTGGCTGTAGGATGGAGTCCCCAGCATCCGCAGTTCCTCCCTGGCTGCTGCCTGGCTGGAAGCAGCCCTGAGCTTGCTGCTCCACACATCCCACAGGATCCTGAAGCTGACGCCTCCTCAGAGGAAGGACAATGCTTTTTCTACTCCAGGAGTTTTTCTGGGCCTTTGTCCCCTTGCCTGTGGTTGTGCAATTGGCTCGACAGGGTTCGAATCACGTGACTGGATGTGTTCTTTGTTCCAGTATTCAGCCTCCTCTAGACACAAAGGAGGAATCAATTGACTAAAGTGAGTCAGATGTTTCCCAGCACCCGCACACCTCCAAAGCCCAGAGGAGGGGGGAATAGCAAGTGTCAGTGGGACAGGAAATCAAGGAAAGGGGCCTGGAATGAAAAGACATCTTCTAGGGCTACACTCCCATGCCAATTTCATGCTGAAACTGTATGCGGTCTTTCTTTCTGTGACAGGTGGCATGGCTGGATGCATGTCTGGGTGATGCTCTGGGGTCATAGGTGGGCACGCTCACCTCATGGATGACCAAAATAGGGGATTGTTGGTTAACACTGAAGGCTCTTGTCCAGGCTGAGGGCAGAGAGCTACAGCATTGAGTGGTGAGGGCTTCCAGTTTTACTTATTGATCTGCTGGATGTCCCGTGATGTTTAGGCCTGATTAGGAAGGGGAAAAATTGGAGATGTCATTTTGATTAATATTTGTGCTCCCACAGCGTGTTTGGCACTGAGGACTCCGGGCCTCACTGCTGCATGGCTGACACAATAGAAGTAATGCATTACTGAGTCTTCCCCTACATGCACACCAGGAATAATTTTCTGCTCCGAGCTAATTATCCCTTTTACACATTAAGTTTGGCGTATTTCTGAGGGCTTTCGTGTTTACAGTAACAGATTTGCAGGGCAGAAACCTATACATTGAATTTCTTATGTGCTGTAAATGTAATGGTTATTTTTATTCCTGAATGTTTCCTGATCAACTTGTGCTACCTTTAGAACATAGTCCATATCGAGCCACTTAATTACTTTTTGTGGGGGAAAATGAAATCTCATTTGCTGAAAGATAAAACATTTCTTGATGGGATGGTTCAGTAGTTTTTCAGCACAGGGTTGGATTGTAAATATATTCAGCTTTGGGGCCTTATGGTTTCTCCTGTGACTTCTGAAATTGCCCTTGTAACTCCAGAGAATCTGTATACAATACTTAAAGTATGGTCAAGGCTGTGTTTCAATAAAACTTTATTCAATAAAACAGAAACAGGCAATAGGCAGCTGTGGGTAATATACGTGAGACTTAATAATTGTTCTTCTTAACGGATAGTGTTGGGGTTGGGGAGATAGTTCATCCAGTAAAGTGCCTGCTGTACAAGCATGAGGGCCAGGGGTTCTATTTCCAGAGCCCATGTAAGAAATGTCAGGGTGTGGCATACAATTGTAATCCCTGTCTGGGGAGGTGGAGACAGGAGGATCCCTGGGGCTTCTTGGAGAGCCAACCTAGTCAAATGAACATCAGGGAGACTCTTCCTCAAAAACTAAAATGTACAGGCATTGAGGTGCCTCAGTAGGAAACAAGCAAACTAGTCGCCAAGTCTGATGACTTGATTTCAACCACAAAACCACAGGTATGTTCTCCAGGTATGTACCTTGGCAGGCATGCCCTCCAAAACTGAGAGCAATTGTGGAAGACACCCCAAATCAACCTCAGACCGCCAAGTCACATGCATGCATACATACATGTACATGTACCTGCAAACATACACATGAACAAATACATAATTCATACACATGAAAATATTGTCTTCATAGCAACTCATTCTTAGTTCAATCCACCTTACTGACTGTGGAGGTTTGGGATTGCTGCTCTCATCTCACTAGTGAGAAAATGGAGTTGAGACAGCCTCGGTGTGTCTAAGGCAGCTGCCCGGATGTCACCCACGTATTGGGACACATGTCTCTTCCTGAACTCTGGTGTGCCCCTCACTGTATATTACACAGTACAGTTCCTGCAGATGAAAGCCAGTGTTCTGTAACCATCAGGCAGGAGCTAGATAAGAAAAATGCTGGGAAGAGAGGGAGCAGCTTCCAGAAGATTGCTCGGTACTCATTGGAAGGAGGATCTCTGGCTGTCTCTCAGAATGTGACTTTTAATTTACACGTGGTCCCAACAGCCATCTGATTTCTCACATGACAGATTACACACAGCAAAGTATAAGCAGGAGGTGGTTTGTGACAGGCACACCTGAGAGCAGAAGCGACAGCTGACAGGAAGGCACGAGAGACCGGAATGTGTCAAGGCTCAAGCCAACTCCCAAGCTCAGGATGGGTAGCTGGGGAAAACAATGCTGAATTTGTTTCTACCATAGACAGTAAATTTCCAGCCCCATAATTTCTTTTCCATAATGGATTTATTAGTACCAGCTGGAGAGCTCTTTTGGTCTTCAATGTTGTTGTCTAATTAGGGGATTTGGTTGTTTTTTGTTTTGTTTTTGGTTTTTTTTTTTTTTTTTTTTTGAGACAGGGTTTCTCTGTGCAGCTTTGGAGCCCTTTCCTAGAACTCAGTCTGTAGCCCAGGCTGGCCTTGAACTCACAGAGATCCACCTGCCTCTGCCTCCCGAGTACTGGAATTAAGCCACCACTGCCCAGCTCATTAGGGGATTTGTTTCCATAGTTTCAAGGGAAATGGTAAGAATTGTGTTTTAAAAAAAATTTAAGAAAGATTCTGGGCTGGGAGATAGCTCATCGGTTAAAGTGCTCAACAGTGGTTAAAGACCCACAAACAAGAGAACCTAGAGTTCCAATCCCCCGTAAGCCAAGTAACTATCCAGTAGGTGTGACAGCTGTCCTGTAATTTGAGCCAGAGACAGGGCATCTCTCTCTTCAACCCATCCCTCCCCTACCCCCAGCAAAATGGCTAGGAAGACTAGCCTTATTGGTGAGTTCTGGATTTGATTGGCAGACTCTGTCTCGAAGAATGAAGTGGAAGAATGATAGAGGAATGTCCTGTACATCAATCTTAGCTATACACACACAGACATCCGCACCTATGTGAAGGAGCATACACACAGGGAGGCACACCACACACCACACACACACACACACACACACACACACACACACACACACGAAGAAGAAGAAGAAGAAGAAGAAGAAGAAGAAGAAGAAGAAGAAGAAGAAGAAGAAGAAGAAGAAAACATATATGAGCAATGATCTTTGTCAACTAAAAACTAATAGGCCATATTTTCCAAATATATTCAACACTTTGTCTTGAAACTGTGTAGAGTGAAAACTGAGGAATACATGGGGCCCACAGTTTACTAGATCAGTGGTCATATTCGTTCTAGTGCTATAGAATCTGTGGTTAAATTCGAACTTTGCCATAACAAAGTAGCATACAAGTTGGTTCTGGGAAAAAAAATTTCCCAGTATCTAAGTTTGAGTCCCTCATGGAGTACAATGGTGAATATTGGTATAACAGGAAATAACAAATGTTGAGATGAGCCCCAGGACCAACTGTACCACTCTGAGGATACTGTGCTTGGTTTCTCACCCAGGTCACCATTGTCTAGCTAAAGCGGTAAAGTTATAGCATGTGGGATGCCTTGTCAGCAGGGCTGAGGTTTATCGTTCACTGCACACGTAGTAGAGGTGGGCTGGAGTGGGCAGCATCCTGCCAATCACAGTTTCTCCAAGGTGTCCTTTTCCCAGAACTGCTTGGTTTTGTTGTGGCAGATTGCAGATGGAACCCCCTGGAGATGATTGCTTTTAGAAAAGGGAAAACAGAAATGCATTTGAGTGCAAGGCAAGGTTTTCCTGTATCGCCTTGTCTAAGGCTGGTTTCCTTTATCATAATAATTACTGGTGTTATTACCCAATGTCTGTTTTTGCTGTGAAGCGTGGTTTTGAATCTTCACTCTCTCCTCCTTGGCCCTAGTTATCCAACAACACTGTAATTTGGAGTTGTGTGTGTGTGATCATGAGCGCTTGCATGGGTTGGTACACAGCTGGGAACATGAACTTTAAGATTTAGCAACTGAAAATTTATCCAGCTAAGTTTAATCTCTTAGGTAGGAGTCAGTGCCCAGAGGGGGTAAGAACATTAGTGTGGAGAGTTAAATTACCCATGTTTAAATTTTGTTCTACCACTTCCTGGGTGTATGAATATGTGAGTGTGTATGTGTGCATGTGATTGTGTAGGGGCGTGTGTGTGTGTGTGTGTGTGTGTGTGTGTGTGTGTGTGTGTTTATTTACGCATCCGAAGTTTAATTGAGCTATTACTTAACCCTGTCTTTTGACTCTCCTGGCATAACACATAGGGCATATTACTTTGGTGCTTGCAAGACATCTTTAGAACATTTTGTGTGCTCAGAAACAAATGTGAAAATCAATACGATGTCATTCTAATTATAAAAACAAACGCTGTCTGCTTTTCACCAGTTAGGCCCCACCCCCATCCCCCAACCTCCGTCCTTACATCCTTATTGCATCCATTCGGCAGTTGCTGCCTCCCTGGGTTTTGCTTTGGAAAGAAAGTCCAAGCTGTGATCACTCTCAGCAGTTCCTGTGGTCATACTGCACTTGGGGATAGAGTGCTGGCTGGGTGTGGTGTCACCTAGCCACATCCAATGTGCAGGGGGCTCAGGCTGCAGAATCTCAGGCAGCTGCTCTGCAGCTCCACCTTAGTGAAGACCCTTCTGCAAATGTGTTACAGGGACACTTGCTACCTTAGCAGGGCTCTTAGCTGTGGTGCGGAGTGGAAAGAAGCCCAGAGGAGCAGCTGCCCTCCCCAGGTTTCCTCCTTTCAGTAGCCCACATCTTCCCAGCAGCCAGCTGCCACAGAAATGATTTGGAAAGCAAGACTCAGTGGACTGTAATGACTGGTGCTGGGGGAGTGTAGGAAGGGGGAGCGGCGGGGAGGGAGGCTTCTCTGATTTGGCCACAAGATAAAAGACACTGGACTTAACTTCATTAGTCTGGGCGCATCAATAATATCCAATATCTACCATTCACATGTGTTAAGATTAGATGGGGGAAAGTCTTTCATGCCTCTGGAAAGAACCAAGTAAAAATTAGTCCAGGGGTCAAGTCCTTGTCTTGGTGTGCAGAGGATTTTGTTGGGTTTGTCGTTACATGTCAAAAATAATATTGGTTATTTATCTCTGCCTTGTTGATAAGATCTGGGTATAGATCATCCCACCCATTCTCCCACTCTTTGCGCAGACCCAGTTCTGATATGCCCATCCATGCTTAGAAGACCTTAGACCTGCTTCTGCAACTGGCAGTGGGGAATCCCAAGTGCACTAACAGACCTAAGACACTAAGAGTCATAGGTGGGGAGATGGCTTGGTAAGGTACTTACTGGGCAGATGTGAAGAACTGAATTCAACAGCAGAGGTTATAACTGTAGCAACCCAAGCGATGGACATAAAAGGAAGCTAGAGAGACACAGGTCGACAAGGGAAAGTGGGTCCCTGAAGTGTCTACTTGTTCCCAAAGAGCAGAAGAAGATGACTGGGGTGGTTATATAAACAGGACCCAGAGGAGGAAGGGGAGGCCCTAATGGGCCTATGCAATAGTCAAGCCAGCTTCCCTGTTGGGACTCCCAGCTTTAGGCTTCTCCCCTCCAGGGGGGTACAGCTATTGCTTTCCCTTCCTCCATAGCTTGGTCTTCTGTTTCCCCCAATGTTCAATTGTTGTCTGCGCCATAGAACTTGGGGTTCCCCTAGGCAGCCACCAGCACCCTGTTACAGTAAGATAGACAGCATGTGATACTCTGGTCAGATAACAAGAAAATCGTCAGTGGTTTTATCCAGTTCAGAGCCCATCAGAGATGCCTGGCCATATAGGGAATTTTATGGGCCTAAAGTATTTACCATTTCTTTCCCCTCACTTTTATCAACAATGTTAATAAATAAACTTGAATCATTTGAAAATGTACACTACCAATGAAACAGGAAATTAAATAATTTCACGGGCATTGAAAATGTTTAAAAATAAAAACAATGATTGATTGGGGTCTTTATCATCCTTTGTGTGAACTATAGGCAGATTTGCCAACTGATTACCTCACCAGTCAAGGCCTTCCTTCTACCCCCCTCTTCTGTATCACCATCCATTCATCACATACTTTAAACTAAGCACCAAGTATCCCAGCCCCTTTGGCTTGTGGCTCTGCTACAGGATCATACAAATACTCCATTACTCACCTTTCCCATCCCCCAGTTTCTTTTCTGGATTGATTTAAGAATTAAATAACACTGGGGGCTGGGAATATAGCTAGTTGGTAGAGGGGTTGCATAGCATAGCACAGAGCCCTGGGTTCCATGCTCAGCACCACATAAATGGGGTGTGAGGAGCCATGCCTCTAATCCCAGCACTTCAGAGATGGAGGCAGGAAGCTCAGAAGTTCAAAGTCACCCTCAGCTGCATAATGAGTTTGAAGCCAGCCTGGGCCACATGAGACCCTCTCTCAGAATAAATGGTAGATAATGGCAGACTTAATGATAAAGAGAGATGAAGAGCAAAAGGATAACAAACAAACAAACAAACAAACAATATTTTACAACTTACATACAATCCCTCCAGAAAGAGAGTGTTGGAAAATGAATATGTTGGTGTGGCACATGATTTCCCATCTGTAGGTATTTATTGAATGTCTCTATGGCTTGTTGTACTCAAGAGTGTAAGACAGGATATGGAATTACTTTCTGAAGTTTTAAAAGTGTAACAGAGATGCACATTTTTTATATCTTGGTCCTTTTAGGCATTTAATAATTTGTTTCCATAAGAAAAATATTGGAAAAAGAATCATAGATTTGAGTCCAGGTATGTGTGCCAATCAGGAGTCCTGGCTATATTGCTTCCCTACTGCTGCATAACAAATAACTTCGAACTTAAGATCTTTAGTTTAATATCTCACCGTTCTGCAGAGTAGAGGTACGGGTGAATGTCACTAGCTTCAAGGCATTGGGTCTCACAGGGCTAAAATAAAGGCACGAACCCCCTTCTTGCAACAGCTGCTTTTCAAGGGCTCAACTAGTGCTTTAATTAGGGGCTGGGGAGATGTGCAGTCAGGAGAGTGAGCTTGGATTTCCAGTACATTTAAAAAGCCAGGCATGGTGGTATACACCTGTATGCCAGCGATGGGGAAGCAGGGACAGGAGGAAATCTGGGGTTCAAATGACCAGTCAGCTCAGCCAGATCTGTAAGCTCCAGAGACAGTGAGAGACCCTGTCTCCAAGGGTAAGGTGGAGGAGAAGGAAATGAGGAAGAGACTTGAATCTACCTCTGGCTTCTCTCTGGAAACACACACGTGCTTGCACATGTAGACACATACAAACACATACATGCTTGCACATATAAGCACAAACAGCAAAAAAAAAGGTCAACTAGTGAGAACTGGCCTAATTGAAGGGTCTCCTTCTGAGGTCAAGGAATTAGTAATCTTAATGACCATTGGACTGCTATGACATCCCAGTCCCATGGCAGAAGACTGGAGAAGATTGAGGGGCACTGGGGATTTATTTAGAGAGTTCTGCCTGTTTTCTTGGAGCCCAAGCCTGAGTCTGTAAAGACTCCAGAAGTGAGTGAATCCTTGGAATTGAAGGGTGGGAAGTTGAAACAACATTTTTTGCATACCTGGGTATGGACATAGTATTGACTCTCATCGGTAGATTCTAGTGGTAGTATCCTGAGCCTCGATTCTTCCAAACAAACTCCACAGTCCACTGACCTTGAGCTCACTCATTTGCCCACTCATTATTTGACTGATTGCAGTCAAAACCCTTCTTTCCTCCCTATTATATCCTCCCCCTATGAACACAAAGGAAACAAAGCAGAAACAACAAGACCCTCCATAGACTTTGCCCTTCACTCAGCACCTTATCCGGGAGAGCACACTTCAATTCTGCCTTTTCCAATATGCTTCATCTTTCCAGGAAAAACTGTAGATCAGCTCAGCAAGATAATGACCTAATTACCTGAACTGATGCCAGAAGCAAATAAATGATAGACTGGAATGTCTTCAGGGCCATTGCAGCCAATAAGTCAGCTAACCTTCAATAAGATGCATGAGGGATAAAATCTAAGAGAGTTATTTTAAAATTAAAAATAAATATACCTGGTATCGGAATGCAAGGCATACAAAGTGAGTGGCATTTTCTGTTAGTTAGAAATGTGATGATTTTTAATGCTATGCATAAGATAGGTGATTGTCAATTTAAGCATACTTTTAATGTGATAAAGCAAAACATGCCTTTTCTGTGCACATCCTCACAAATTAGTTCATTTAGTTGTAGAATGAAGTTGAAAATTGAAATTTAGTCATAGGTAATGTTGTTAGCACACGTTTAAGAAGAGAGATCATTTAATAAGAAAATAACAGGAAGCATCTGGTTTGAAATTTGCTTAAAGTTAGCATTTTGTTTATAATTTGGACGCATGTCAGCAACTTGAAACCTCTGTGTATCTCATCTCTTATTCTCTCCCCTCTTCTGAGCCTGTCATTGCGTTTTTCTGGAGGTCAATGGTCAGAATTGGATGTGGGGGTTGAGTGTGTCCCTCCGGTAAATGCTGGAATTTCTGTGAAGGTGCTGGAGGCAGAGCTGGGGTTCAGGTCACAGAGGTCAGAGATTTTTTAAAAAAATGTATTCTATACCCTTAAGGTATAGAAGGTTGGTGGGAAGCCAGTCCTGAGTTTGTTAACCTACTCAGGCCTTTGCATAGTGTGAAATGAGTCAAGTCATTGAAGATCTATTTTACAGATGGATTTATTCCACTCTGCGATAGTTAGGAAAGAAGAAAGTGCCTTTATGCTTGGTTTAATATTTTCAGATCCATTCCCCTTCCCCACGCTTCCATTTCTTTCTAGTTAGCTAAATCTAAATCCCATGCCTCCAGGGCCTCCCCTTGGTCAAACTCACATCAGTTTCCTATTTTCCAGGGTAAGATGCAGTCACTGTGAAATGCTTTTATTAGGCAGGGCCGCTGGGTCAATCTCCATACACTTCTGTGAGCAAGTCACTGAGCTTCATGTGCAGCTGAAGATAAGTGAGAAATCTCACAACACAACCAATGGTCAGCTTCCTCCACACAGAGGAATTTGATTACTTTTGGCAGCCATCTGTTTGACTGAAATCTGATTGTATGAGTGTGGCTACCAAGTTGGATAATGAAGCTACTTTTTAAACCTATTCTATTTTACGTGTAGTCACTTTGAAATATAACTGTTCCTAAGCACTGCCCCACAGCACATCAGATTCAGCTGAGGAAATCCTACTGATGGAGACAAGTCCTAGATCTATTATGTAATATTTCATGTTCTTACCATCAAGCTCTGTTCATGTGCCTGTTATTAATCATAACATCAGGTTTCTTTTTAGTAAATTCGGCTAATGTTTTAGGTTTCCACAATGCTATGAGTAGAATGTTTAATTGAATGCATCTCCTGTTTTTTTTTTTTTTATGGACAAGTCTGAGCTTTTGGTGGCTCTGAGATTTTGTGTTCCTATGATAATTTTATTTCTTTATTGTTCTCAGGAAGTCACTACTGTCTCAAATTTATTTATGTAGGTGGGTAATTTAAAACAATTTATTTGTTGATAGTAGATTATAATACTAGAAAGCAAATATCTGTGGTATTTTAGGATATATTTACTAGAAGACCAAACATTTTAAATTTGATGGAAATTACCAGGGAAGCCAAATGGTGAAAAGTTCCAGTTCCTGGGAGGGACTTCTAGGGTCAGGCAGCGCAGTTCCTTCTCATTGTGTCTGTGGACAGGAGTACTACACTGGTGTGGCACGTTCTATGTTTCCCTAACTCTCTGCCTTGCTCTTGTACCTTGGTCGAAGCACTGTCCTTTGCAGCCTATCTTTCTTGAAGAAAGCCTGACATTTCAAGTCAAGTCTCCAGCACACATTATAGAGGTCATTTTCCCTATTCGAAAATGAAAACAGCAGAAAGAAGTACAGTAGGTTCTGTATAAATATTGACAGTCCTTATGTCTTTGTCTGTGCTTGTATTTTAACAACACACTACTAAGCAGAAGGCTGGGTGAGAATCACCATTTTGTATGCAGAATATAAAATATAATCCTCCCTTTATATGCAGAAAGACTCAGAGGTCTGTGCTGGCCTTAAACACTCCAAGTCCCCTTCGATGGAAGTCTGTCACTGGAATTTAATCCCAGTCTGTCTTATGACTGTGTAAGTTTCTGTCTCTCTGCCCTGGTCTCTACCTGGAAATCCCCAGGCTGTGTATGCAAACACCTGACCTTTAACCAGGCCAAGTCCATCATAGATACATCTCTGAATCTCCTCTGCCAGAGCGTGTTAGGCATGTAGAGGTGGTGTTCTCAGAAGGAAGGATTTGCCATAAAGATGGAGGGGTGTACCTCTCAGCCCTCATGTCAAGGGCACTGGTCCTTAGGACAGAATGAAAAACAGCTAGAAAGTTGAAAGCCTTACTCTTCTCCACCAACCTGTTGTTGGTATCCCCTCACAGAAGGAGGGGTTTTGAGGAGGGGGTTATTGGACCAGCAACTGAGTTTCTATCCATACTTCCCAGGCAGTGTGTGCAATGTAGCCCTAATTGAGTTTAGGTCTTGGGTCTAGGTTAGGCACTAGAGTATAGAAGCCTGGGGAAGTTAACTGAGGAGGACTATGGGCCATGGGGAAGCCATCCTCCATGCTGGGTGCAGATCTCCAAGTGTATCATTGATCTCCAAGGTCATTGATACCCAGCTTCTTTCCCATAACCCTCCACCATTGCTTTGTAAGTAGACCCAGTAAACTCACTGGTATCCCAAGGTGGACTTTGGTGGAATGATACTTTGGTTTGTCACTGGGGAGGAATAGGAGGGTAGATTTGCTTATACCTCCCTAGGGGAGGAATTCTCACGAGAACACACTGATAGTCTTCCTTGTGGTTATTCTCTTTTTTCTAGATATCCTAACAATTTTAAAAATGTGCTTAAGTGATGTAAATTCCATGAATTCTGCTGAGAAGTGATTTAAAAGAGCTCATTAATCAGGAGAAAGAAGCAATAATAATTTGATAAGAAATTTTAAAGAATTAACAACTATGTTAAGATTTATTATCAACAAAACCAAATATCCAATGTTTTCTTTGGTTGGGGGATATTTCCTTAGGGGTAGAGTAGAATATTTGTACTTTAGATACTATAGTAAATTAGCCTTTGATGTCTCTTGCCCTTGCAATGCCGTGAGGCTTTGAGGCTGAGCCATTCTTGTTTACTATATGTTGCAAACAGGTCACATTGGATGGTACAGTAGATGAAACAGATTAGATACCTGTGCAAAACCAGGAGGTGACAGCCATACACTTACAGGGGTAAGCTATGGTTATGGCTAGACAATTCGAGAGATGGTTGTGCTTAGTTTAAGATGAGGTATGTGAATGTGTAAAATATACAGTGTAAGGCACAAGGCTATGTGATTAAAGTACAATGCATTATTTCTCAAGGATTGTCAAAAGCCAAGCATGGTAGCACACACCTGTTCTCTCAACCACTTGAGAGGCCGAGGCAAGAGTATTTTTGAGCCCAGGAGTACAAAGCCAGTTCCAGGTAACACAGAGAGACTTAAAATTTTTTGAAAATATTTTCCAAATATCACATTGTGTAGCCCCAGAAAACTCATGAGAAGACTATCCATGTGGATACCAAGTTCAAAGAGAGGTTTCTCAGAAAGACA
This sequence comes from Peromyscus californicus insignis, assembly GCF_007827085.1. Taxonomy (NCBI): domain Eukaryota; kingdom Metazoa; phylum Chordata; class Mammalia; order Rodentia; family Cricetidae; genus Peromyscus; species Peromyscus californicus. The sequence continues at coordinate 69,031,142 of NW_026294402.1, forward strand.
ACGAACCACATGGTTGTAAGTTCTGGAATGCAGTCATTTTCCGGGAAGATGAACCTCAGTCTTTCATCTGATAAACTTTTCTAACTGTCATACTTGAGAGAAAAGATTTTCTTGATGTTGCTGCCGGTGTCCTTGGTTGACAGTATCTCAATAGTCATGGAAAAACAAAGGTTAGAAAGTTGTATTTAGACATTGATATTCAGGATGTTTTCTTACAAATTTAAAATGATTAAAATGGGAGAGCATTGTTGCTGGAGAGCTTCTCTCCAGGTTCCACCAAGCCCCACAGTCCCACAACCCACGTATAAAATAATCACTCAGACGCTTATATTACTTATAAACTGTATGGCCGTGGCAGGCTTCTTGTTAACTGTTTTTATATCTTAAATTAACCAATTTCTATAAATCTATACTTTGCCACGTGGCTCGTGGCTTACTGGCATCTTTACATGTTGCTTGTCCTGGCAGTGGCTGGCAGTGTCTCCCCCTCCTTCTTCCTGTTCCCTCAATTTTCCTCTTTCCTTGTCCCGCCTAAACTTCCTGCCTGGTCACTGGCCAATCAGGGTTTTATTTATATAGAGTGATATCCACAGCAGAGCATTGCCAAGAGTCCCTGGGATTAAAATTCTGCCTGTTGCTGTAACATGATGGCCAGGACCAGTTTAAAGTGCCAAATACCAGCTAAGAGTGATGGAGGAAATGGGAGGGAGGAGGGGCCTGAGACTGAATTTGGTGGTTGTCATTACATTTTTCACATCTCACTTCCCATCAGAAGGTGGAGGGATCTATCATTTTTTTTTTTTTTTTTTTTTTTTTTTTTTTTTTGGTTTTTCAAGACAGGGTTTCTCTGTGTAGCTTTGCGCCGTTCCTGGAACTCGCTTTGGAGACCAGGCTGGCCTTGAACTCACAGAGATCCGCCTGCCTCTGCCTCCCGAGTGCTGGGATTAAAGGCGTGCGCCACCACCGCCCGGCGGGATCTATCATTTTTACTATCACTTTCCTATAATAATCAATTTAGTTCATCTTTTCTTAATATTATCAATGAGAATTAATTATCTCTAACACAACTTTTTCTCATAGGTAGGACAGGAATAATATGAAATTAAATCTGTATTATGTTATTAATTCTTGAATTTCTTATCATTTCTGTTCAGTTGGGTATGAGTTATATTTAAGATTAATAATACAAATGAACTCATAAAGGATATGAAGCAGACATCAAGATTAATTTGCTCAATGAATATGTGATATCACATTTATAAAACCAGTGGACTATTTGTCAATTGTTTTCTGATACTTTCTTTCTGTATGGGAATGTGTATGTATATGAGTGTAGTATGCATACATGTGTGTGGCATATGTCTACCTGTGCATGGGTTTAGAAACCAAAGAAAATGTCAGGTGTCATCCTCCATTCCTCTGCACTTTTATTTATTTATTTATTATTCCCTGACCTGGAAATCATGGGTTTTGGCTATGCAGAGAGCCAACAACTGATCCTTCTGTCTCTGCCCCCACCCCCTAGAGCCCTGGTTATAGGGACTTGAAGACAATAACTGATTTATTTGGTGCTAGGTTCCAAACTGAGGTCCCTATAGTTGGGTAATACCTTGCTACTAAGCTTTCCAGTATTCTGATCATTGTGTGTGTATATGTGTGTGTGTGTGTCCCCGTGCGCGCGCGCACACACTTATATGTGCACACATTTGGAGGTCAAGTGATAATGTCTTGTGTCTTCCTTGCTTGCTCTATGCTGTATTTCCTGAGGCAGGGTCTCTCACTGAACCCAGAGCTCACCATTTGGGCTAATCTAGGGGGGAAATCTCCTTTGTCTTCTTCATGCTGAAATTACAGGCATTTACCTGAGTACCATGAATCTGAATTCTAGGTCTCATACTTGTGTGATAAGCATAGGACATCACCTCAGGCTAACTCTGGTAAATTTTATACTTACTCTTTTTTTGAAGATTTATTTTTATTACTTACATGTATGTGTGTGTATGTATGTATACATGTGTGAATGTATGGCGCATGAGTGCAGTGCCCACAGAGGTCAGAAGAGGGCGTTGTTTCCCCTGGAGCTGGAGTTACATGTGGCTCAGAACCCAGCCCCAGTCTTCTGCAAGAGCAGCCAGTGCTCTTCACTGTTGAGCCAGCTCTCCAGCCCCCTACACTTTTGTTCCTTTTAGCTTTAAATTGGACTTGTCAGCACCACTTCTGGAGCTGGAAGGATGTCAGAGGACAGAGGAGATTAATTCCAGCTCTAATAACATAAGAAATAAAAAAGAAAGGTTCTGGTGATAACAAACTCCAGCAATAAAAGCAACAACAAAAGCTGGGGGGCTCTGAGTGAGGGCAGATGCACCCTGAGCCTTGGTGTCTTCACCAACCCTAATCGTTTAAGTAAGTTACACATCACCAGTACAAACACTGCCAACCTGGGAACCCCAGATGAGCACTCCAGAATCTCTGTTGTTTGTGAGCTGCACACTAGGAGACAGTACAAAAATATTCCATAGCTGTTCCTTGTTGCTCACGTTCACACTGGACAGTAAGAGGGGTTTTAGTCGTGAAGACTCTTGGAGTGGATAACAAGACTCCTAGAGGAGGATACACTTTCAAGTCCACCATTTCATAGCCAATGACAAAATTTCAACTATCTAGACAAAGCTCCCAGGCTGGCTCTTTCTGTGGTAAAAAGGCAGGAATGACAGCTTAAAGAACCAAGATCCTTCTGTGAAAACGGCCTTTGAGGTCTCTTTATTGTATTCATTCCAGTGGATATTTTGCTCATATTTGTTTTGTATCTTGGGTTTCATTTTCCAGGCACTTTGGAAAGGCATGAGACAGGAGAAAGGGCAAGGATTATTCTTAACTGTGGTGACAATGTGCAGCTTGTCAGATCTGAGCCTATACTGTCAGTGGCCTCAGAGACACACAAGCACAAGAGTGTAGAGCAGAGGTCCTCCAGTTCCCACCAACCTGGGCTGGTGCCCTGCCCTGGTCTGCAGCTGGAGTCTTCATGTAAGGTGAGTCCACATCTCCAGTGTTCCACAGGAGCATAGCAGCTGGGGTAAGAAGCAACACGGCCCTAACCTGTCCGCACAAAAGCAGGGAGGCGGTGATGGCCTCAGTCCAGTGATGTTGGGTTGAACAGGATGGGGGAATTTAACTCTGTAGTGGATGCTATCCCTGCATTGACATTTGTGACAATAGAGTTTCCAGCTTATCAAAAATTAAGTTACTGTCCCATGAACTTAAATTATAAGTGTTTTTCAATGGTGGTGATTATATTCTGTAGTTGGATCCATTTTTATTCCTTCAGTTGAATGCATTTAGTATCTTTTACTCTGACTTGCTGCTTGTTATTAGACTAGCTTTATTATTTTTCTTTTCTAGACATGTTATAGTGATTTAATCTAATTTCCTTAAGATAGTGTTTTCCATTTTTATCCTTCATGCTATCTTGTTAACCTCTTTACCCGTGCCATGTGTATGAATGTCCCTGGTGCTTTTTTCATGTAAATATCCCCTCCATAATATTATCTAACATATTTCTGCAATTTTAAGGACCACTATATACTCTGTTTTATTTCTCTTATTGCTGATGTAAATTATTTTTTACTAATTAATAATTGATGTATAAATATTTCTAATAACATGTTTGAACCTAAAGATTTTTAGAAAATCAAAAGTAGGGCCTAGAGAGATTGCTCAGAGTCAGGGGCACTTGCTATTCTTCCAGGGAACCCAAGTTTAGATGCCACCATCCACATGGGCCTCACAACTGTGAGTAACCACAGCTCGAGGGATCTGATGTCCCTGTCTTTGCTGGCCACCTTCTCTCACGTGCATATAAGAGCTAAGTTGCACACACATACACTCTTACTCATAATTGAAAATAATCAATAACATAAAAAAACAGATCAAAATTATTTGTGTGGACATGTAGGAACAGAGGTTTCTAAATCAGGAATTGCATATCCTTACCATTTCCTATTATTTCATTGCTCTGAATGAAGACTTAGCTATGATCCTGTTTTTATCTTGTGTGTACATTTATATTAGAAGCAGTAGATGTCTTGTCACTCATCAAGGTGATGGAAGTCAGGTCACCCATCTGAGCTTCCACACCACCTTACGAGTTTAGGGACCTGATCTGGATTTTATCTGAGGCCAGCATTCATTTTGAGATCTCAGACACTAACTGAACACCTAACAATAAATGTGTAACTTGAAGGGTGTTTACTTGCTGAACAGTGAGTGCGTAATAGTGCTGGAATCACACTAGTTGACCGTCCAGTCTCCAAGTGCAAAGCTGGGTGGCTGCACGGCACAGATGCTGATTCAGAGCCCCATGGTCCTCATGATGTCATCCTCGGGGTGTTGATCCACTGAGTTCTGAAAGCCAGATACTGTCACCTCAGCCCACCAGGCCACTGAAAATCCCCTAAAGATTGCATTTCTCTATTTATTATTTCATTCAGACAACCTACTTCAGTCTGCATGTTCCTTCTTCAGATCCTAAACCAATGGGAAGCAGCAGCTTGTTTTCTGTACTTTTTCATTATTTTGAGGTTGTCAAAAGCTGCTCTTTGTGTTTATTTATTAATTTTGGTCTACCTGTGTGGACATTGTATACATGCAGTGCCTATGGAGGCCAGAAGAGGGCATCAGATTCCCTCTTCTGGGATGTTGTAAGCTACCATGTGGGTACTGGGAACTGAACCCAGGTCCTCTGGAAGAGCAGTCAGTGCTCTTAACCACTGAGCCATCTCTCCAGCTCTAGTTCTTAGCATCCCTAACATGAAAACAGGCTGTTTGTAAGGATACTTATACAGCTGTGATAAATTTTTAATTGAATCATACACATTGGGATCGACAAGGCTCAGTGATTGAGCCTGTCTAGGTGTTCATTCCCATTCCGATGCAGCTGCCTTGCTGTCTGTTGAAGTGGAGTGTGCATTAGAGAGTAGAAAGAATGTGCTGGAGAGGGCAATGTGGGGTGGATCTGAGTAGGGCGCCAGACACCTGTGTCTGAAAGTGTCATCATGAAATGCACCGTTTTATACAATAAGCATACACAATAGTGGAGTAGGGATTCTTCTAGAATGGTAGACAAGAGCTAGGTGTCTGTTGACCTGCTTGTTTCAGAGGTGGAGGCGTAAGGTCTGTAGGAAAAAAAAAATCACTTTCACTAGGTGCCAGTTTCTCTGCTTGGATTCCCAGAAGATAAACTGACTGCTGTTTCTTTCTGAAGCTCTGAGTTACCCTGTAGGTAGTGGTAACAGTGTATACACATTTCATTTTCTGTATATAATTTTGTTTCTTTCTTGACTTGAAGAAGCAATAAAATGCCCTGGTCTTGTCTTCCTACTCTAGGCTGATTTCCACTCTATTTTCTAGTTGTTACTCTTTACCCGAGCAGACTGCAAATTTCCAGCCTTTGCTCTTTGCAGTGGAGAAGTAGAGGAGACAGGGACTCACCTCTTTTCCTTCCCATGCTCCTGTTGTCGCTAGATTTGGTGTGGCTGCAGGCATCTGTCCTTGTGCTTCTCTGTCCCACTTTCAGTTCTGTACGGCATGCCTGCATTTTCTGTCACCCGTGTGTCATTTTAGCATTTCTTTAGGGCCAGGGTGCCGAGATGGTTTTATTTATTATTATCATTTATTTATTTACTTCGCTTTTCCAGACAGGGTTTCTCTGAGTAGCCCTGGCTGTCCTGGAACTCACTCTGTAGACCAGGCTGGCCTCAAAGTCAGAGATCCACTTGTCTCTGCCTCCTGAGTGCTGGGATTAAAGGCCTGTGCCACCACCACCTAGTTTCAAAGATAAACTTGTATGGTATTAATTTGCTTTTTTGTGCATGTAATATATGTGTGAGAGAGTGGGCACATGGGTCATGGCGCCCATGTGGAGGTAAGAGAGCAGCTTCAGGTGCTGGGCCTTGCCGCCCACATTGCTTGACGTGAGGTCTTTTGTGTTCGCTGTCATGTATGCCATCCAGGGTAGAAGTGCTGCAAGCTTCTGGGGGTCTCCACCTCTCCTCTCTGCCTCTCTTCTCAGATGTCTGATACTGTGCTCAGCTTTTCTAGGAATTCTGGGGACTCAGGCTCAGTTTGTCGTATGTGTAAGCGCTCTGTCCACTGAGTCATCTTCCTAGTTCCTGAGCAATTTAACTCTTAATATACTAAATGCTTCATGAGTTTCAGAAGAGAAAAAGTCTTCAAAGAGTGTGTGACTCACATACAGGTTGTGGGTGGGGGAAGTGGACAACAAGCCTGTGTGTTTTGGACCATCCCAGAGTGCTTTGCATTTGTGTCCGTGTTAGGGCACTTGTGTCGGTGATAATGAGGCATAGGGCAGACTACCGGACAACAATGGAATAGACAGTTTAGACAGGACAAAACATCTGAAACTCCATGTTGGCCAATATTTGGATGTTTCTAGAATGTTCTATTCAGTTTTTCTTCATGGTTTTGGAGAGTACATATAAATGGAGGGGGGTCAGATTATGAAGAGAACAGAAAATGTCATAAAAAATCATTTAAAAAATATATCCACTTTGAATTTCTGGAGGAGCTAAATCTCTGCTGCTCCACAAAGTAAGATCTTTGGGATGAGAGGAGAAGAGTCAGAGTCTTAAAAGATTTACGGGATACAATACCATGTTGGCTTTTCTTAGATTGGGCAGAGGATAAAGCAGGATAGAATCTATTTAAATAGTGGAGGGAGAAATTTAGCTTTGAGGGAGGGATTTAACAACTGGGCTAAAATCATTGCTACATGACAGAATCTTTGCTGCTTCACTATATTTTAAAGAGAAAGGTCTCATTTTGCCCATTGGTTAGTTGGTTCTTTTTGGTGTGCGTGCGTGTGTGTGTGTGTGTGTGTGTGTGTGTGTGTGTGTGTGTGTGAATATTTTCAGTTCTTTATTGTGCTTCTTATCCATAAGATGGGTAAAGGGATAAGCAGGATTATTTTAATTGCCACAATTTATGCATTTGCAGTGTCTGAGTCGGACTCTGCTGAACCGAGCAGAACACATCTCTCACCAGCTCTGTACTTGCTTGCCAGCTTAGAGCTGCCCTGTCTAATGTGGTGATATTAAAATGAACACGTGCCGGGTGGTGGTGGCGCACGCCTTTAATCCCAGCACTCGGGAGGCAGAGCCAGGCGGATCTCTGTGAGTTCGAGGCCAGCCTGGTCTCCAAAGCGAGTTCCAGGAAAGGCGCAAAGCTACACAGAGAAACCCTGTCTCGAAAAACCAAAAAAAAAAAAAAAAAAAAAAAAGAACACGTGACAGTTCTAGTTGGTGTTTGAAATAAGACCAGAACAAAATGTTAGACACATACATTTTGAACATATGAAAATAAATACAAATTATTCAAACCAACTTTACCCACTTTCTGTTTATGTTGTTTTGAGATGTCTGCTGGGCAGTTACTATAAATGTGATCTGCATTTTATTTATTTAAGACAATGGTGCCCATGAAAAGGGTTATGTGAATCTTTCAGTAAAAATCAGGGAGTGAATGTTTTAGGGTCACAGCTCAGATCTTTGCCTACTCAGCTCTGATGTTGAGCACAGGGGTAACCATGGAGTATTCAGGTAGACTTTACCCTACAGCGGCAGGCAGTGGCCCAGATGTGATACACTGGCTGTAGTTTGCTGATCTATGACCTAGTAGTTCTCTTTGCCCTGGAAGGTGAGGAGGTATCAGGAGAAACTGGCAAAAGAATCTGTCACTCTTCTTTTATCCATGTCTGAAATTTTAATAAAGCCATTTATCTTAATTTCATATATTTGTGTATATATGTGTGCATACATATGTATATATATAGAACATAAATTGGAATAGTTTGTGCCAATATATTATATTCTATTATTGTATAGAAACCAGTATTTATATGTGTTGGGACACCATCCTTTATTAAATAAATAAATAAATAAACAAACAAACAAACAAATAAATAAATAAATAAATAAGGAGACAAATAAAAGCAACAATAAAATATCCTGCAAATTAAAATTTCAGGGTACAATCAAGTGTGTGTGTGTGTGTGTGTGTGTGTGTGTGTGTGTGTGTCTGGTAAAAAGTCAAGGGCAAACATATCCTGTGGTGATATTTTATTTGTGTACCCCAATAAAGCTTATCTGGGGATGAGAGGGAGGTGTAAAGCATATAAGTTTGATAGACATCAAAAGATAGTTTTTGGTTGGTAATGCAAGTTAGGATAGAAAGTGAATTAGGTACATTCTGGGCTCACCTAAATAGGATAGATAATGGAATATTTTCTCTGAATTTGTCAAACGCTAATGGACTAAACATTGTTGATATATTTATTGCCTGTATATAATATATAGTTATTGTACTTATTGTATATAGTTTTCTTATATTAATTATAATTTTTTTATTTTAGACAAAAAAAGGGGGAAATGTGATATTTTATTTGTGCACCCCAATAAAGTTTATCTGGAGATCAGAGGAAAAAGCCAGCTACTATATTAAACACAGAGGTCAGGCAGTGGTAGCACATGCCTTTAATCCTAGCATTCAGGAGGTAGAGATTCATCTGGATCTCCGTGAGTTCAAGGCCACACTGGGAACAGAGCCAGGTATGGTGGCACACACTTTTAATTCCCAGCACTAGTTAACCATAGAGGTCTGGAGGTCTGTACAGACAGACAGGAAGTGATAGAGCTGGGCAGAAAGAGGAAGTGAGATGGCAGGGCACAGAAAGGATGTAGGCCTGAGTATGCAGGAAGTGGCTCCCTCTCTGGCTGAGGATTTCCTAGCAGTAAGAACATGGCTGGCTTCTTTCTGCTTCTCTGATCTCTCAGTTTTCATCCCACTATTTGGCTCTGATTTTTTTTTTTTATTAATAAGACCGTTTAGCAATTTGTCTTATAATATCCCATTACAGGAAGTGCCTCTGGTCTGCAAGCACTTATGCTATGTCTTGCTTAGTCATTGTCCCAAGGAGATATTTGAACCTTCGTTCCAATTTTGGGACATATCCCACAAGTGATCAGAGTTATAAACGGCCAGTGAGCCATGCAAAGAGGGAGCCAGTGGAGTGAGTCTTCCTTCCTGAAGAAGAATCTAAGCAGTGCCTGGCTCCATGTGGCCCTATGAGTTCCTAGAGCACATGCTCACTCCTGTTTGGAGCCTTTAAAATGGACTCCCTGACAATCAGCGTCTCCCTGTGTCTCTACAGAGATAAAGGTGTGAACTTTATTGCCACATGCCACACTGTCCTCAAGTGTTCATAGATCTCCCTGCTTCATGTGTAGTATGTGGAAGAATGGAATTGAGTATGTGCTTATGTGTGTGAGTATACCTACACATGTGCATTCTTGCCTTTGGATGTCAGGGATTAAAGTCAGGTGTCTTCCTCAGTCACTCTCCACCATGTTTTTGATATAAGGGTTTTATTGAACTTGAACCTTACCAATTTGGCTAGACTGATTGGCCAGTGAGCCCTGGGGATCCTCTTGTCTCTGCCTCCCCAGTGCTGGGATTACAGGTGCACATCACCTCCCCCAGCTTTTACATGGTTACTAGGGATAAAATTCAGGTCTTTGGGCCAGGGAAGATAGTGCATGCTGTTAAATCCAGCACTAAGGAGACCAAGGCAGGTATATCTCTTCAGTTTGGTGCCATTTTGGTCTATGTAGTGAGTTACAGGTAGGCCAAGGATACATAGTGATGCTTACAGGGTAAGTATTTGACTGACTAGCCATCTTTTCCAACCTCCATTTCAGAATTTTAAATAGTGCACTTGTATGGATTAATCTAAACATATAAGATTGGTTGTAAATAACGACTACATTTGCATTTATACCTTAGTTGGTGTTTTTAAGGTTCTTAACCTTTATCTGGCCTTAGTATGATAGCTGGTGTCACTTGCTGAGAAATTTTATTTAAGTTTTATCTTGCCTCCTCTTGTAAAATACAGATGGCCACCTGCTAGGTTTTCAGTCAAAAGCTGGATTCTGCTACTTATACCTTATCAGAGTGAAAAGGAAAATTTTATTACTTATTTAAGTTTGTATGTGTGTGTATATACACATGAGTGCAGGGGCCCATGGAGGCCAGAAGAGGGCATAGGATCCTGGAGCTAGACTTACAGGTGGCTGTGAGCCACCTCACATGGGTTCTGGGGACTTCTAGATGAGCAGGATGTATACCACTGAGTATACCACTGAGCCAAGTCTCCAAACCAAAAAGCTACTTATTTTTTCTTTTTGTTGCTTGTTTTATGTTTTATGACACATAAAATAACCAAAACAGGACAACACAATGATATTTGAAAGTCTCACCTGTAGATTTACATTAAAATATTAAATCAAAGCTCACTGAGACAGTATTACATGTAGTTTAACTCCATTTTTATTTAAATATTCAGTTACCAAAAGCGCATTCATTAGAAGAGAGTAGGTAGTATTTATTTGAAAATGACTGAATTATTTAAGAATAAAGGGCTGGAGAGATAGATCAGTGGTTAAGAGTGCTTGCTGTTCTTTCAGAGGACCTGAGTTCGGTTCCCAGCACCCATGCCAGGCAGCTCACAACCGCCAGCAACTCACGCTCCAGGGCATCCCCTGGACTCTGGCATTCTCAGGTACTGTACATGCACAGCACATGCATGTGTACATATAATCAAAAGTAAGATTTAAAAAGATAAATTCCCCATGTAGAATGAGACTTTCCACTTCTTTGATTGGCAGGGAATTTGGGTGATATCCCTTTTGATAGTTGATCACAGTATAAATAACATGGAAAATTTTGCATAATTTTATAAGAAAATACATTCTTATGAAGCATTGAAAACATTCAGCTCTATAAGTTTAGTGTTAACATTTTTGTTTTAAATATTTTACTTTACTTAATCCCTACATAGTAACATAGTAAATGAACAATAACGTCTCCTCACCTCAGGCAGCCTAGGGAAACCTCTGTTAATGGCAATATGGGCATGGCAGTTTGCTTTTTGAACCATATGTGAAGCAATGGCTATTTTTGGCAGAAGGTAACCATATCTCAGAGGTTCTGTAAGGCAAATAAAAGCTTCCTTGATGGATAATGCTTTTTAAAAAATAACTTCTTTGTGAAAAAAAAACCAAAAACAAAACACATCCTATCATTCATTGGGTGGCATGAATTTAGACTTTAATTATTTATTTATTTATTTATTTATTTTTGCTCAGAAAGTTACCTCAGTCACGAGGAAAACCAGTGGAGGCTATCACAGCTTTGTTTCAAAACTACCTCAGGAGGTCCAGTACCCAATGAAAGAATAAGCATGGTGAAGGGGCTCCAGCTGCCGGCCTCCTGCGCAGGAGCCACCCTGAATTTCCTCAGAGGACTTCAAAGCCTCGCTCAAATCTAAACATCCGTCAGCCATGTAAATCGGAGTTACAAAAGGAAAAAGCACCCATTTCATGGTGCAGGGCTGGTGAGAGCCCAGCTTTGTGCTGCACGTGCCGGGCGGGGGTGGGAGGGTGGGGTGGAGGAGTGCCAGCCACAGAAGGGCCCTGCTCCTCCCCCTGTGACAAATGCAGTTAACACCAGATCCATATTAATGTTGTCAAATTCCCTTGATGTATTTAAACAGATTTTAATTATTTGCAGCATTCTGAGGCCCGGGATATATAGCCTCATACAGTCTTCAAAGAAAGCTTGCTTAACGTGTGAACGTAAAACCTCTCATCAAAATGAAACTTTGATACTGGCCTCAGTCACTGCCACAGGTTATTCATCCAGTCAGCAATTTGTGTGGCAAAGTGCCATTTGAATAGCGTATTGTTGGGGGACTTACGGTCCACTTGACAAGGGCTCTTTCTCTAAATAGTACAATTTGACTCCAGCTGTTAGAGATCGCCTTTGACAGCAGCCACACAGAACAGAGACTCACTGCTTGAAAAAAAAAAAATCAATATCAGCTTCTTGCTTCTAGGAAGCTGTTCTTTTCTCTTCTGTGGACCTATCAACAGCTATCGAGGGTGGAGAAGTGGAAGCTTAAATATTGCTTTAAATGCCATCTACTTTGAGTTTCCAGTTAAGACTTGCCGTGGATGGTACCAAAGTAGAGTTTTAGGATATGGTTCCCACACCCTGGTTCCTGTTGAGTCACAATTACAGGGCAGTTGAACCCGAAGTCTCTGTACTGTGTAGAAAAGAATTAGTGTAAACGCAGACAGAATTTCGGGTGATGTGACAGAGCCAGACCAATGACTTCTTGATGTTTACTTGTCAATGTGTCTTATACATTCCCTCCCTTCTCTCTGTTTTTTTTTGTTTTTGTTTTTTTTTTTTAGATGGCAGAATCTTTTGTGGCTGTGCCCATGGTAACACCCACAGATGTTGACAGCATTATGTTCCCAAAGTAGCCTTCCAGGTTTGGGGATTCGGTTTAGGGACTTTTCTAGCACTTTTTTTTTTTTTCAAGCATACAAGGTTGCTATGATACCTGACTGGCAGTAATAGCTATTGAATCTCTTAATTCCAATAACTCCACACTAGGACCCCTCTCCCTCTCCCCCTCTTTGATTGGGTCTCTCTATTATTTCCTCTTTGATCGGGTATCTCTCTTATTACCAGACGTTATGTTTAACATACAGCAGAGAAAATAAAATTGCATTCTTGAGATGAGAAAAAAAAAATGTCTTAAGGTAAAATCTTGAGCCATAAAACATTTCAAGTTATAAAAACCTTTAGTTGACTATTGATCTCCCAGGATTGCAGATACAATTTGTTTAAATTATTTCTTTCTTGGACTGTATGTGATTTTGGATTTTTATTGGTATTTCCCTGAGATGTCGTAAGTCTTCATCTAAGGCGTGTTGAATGGAATCTGGAAGAGCTGTCATTTTTAACATAGAAAATGCCAGTGTGATGTGTCCTTTCTCGAATGCCTTTTCACTGGGGTCGGTTGAAACAGCTGTTGTCTTATTACTGGCTAACTCTGCATTTACTGAATCTTTGGCTGCAATAGCAACTGAAAATTCATAAAGCTGATGGTTCAATTGTGAACAAAGACCTTTAAGGCTGACTCAAGGTCAACGTTATTGTTTTTATAATTGCTGATAGGCAATCCTGATTTCTCCCAGAGAAGGGCTTTGCTCAGCTTTGGTTTCTGTGAATGTTATCTCTTTTGTTAATTCTCATGGAAGATTTTTCAATGAATAAATGTTTATACTACCTCTCAGTGCTCCAAGCAGCCTGGATCCACTTTAGGACCCTTCCCCTGCACAGTATCCTATCATCCCTGTTGGGATGTGAAGCTCTAGAATTTTTTAAATATTTTGGAACGAAATTCTTTCTATAATCATCAGTTAACTTGTGTGCATGTGTGCGTGTGTTGCAGAGAGGGAGATCAATTCATCATGGAAACACTGAGTAGAGTTAAGTGAATCAGGCATCCCATTTTGTATTCATTTTAGTCAAGAAACATCATTAAGGTGATTTACTCCATAAGTTTTAAAATTTGCCGTTATTGACATGAATAATTTGATAGATCTTTTAGAACACATGAATGTTATGATCAAGGTCATGTTGTTATATCATGACATTTAGGAACATTTCCTTAGCTAATTCCTTAGTTTCTTTCCTTCCTTTTATTTGCAGTTCTAAATCAGTTTTTCTTAAAAACAAAACCAAACAAACCAAACAAAAACTCAAACCAAAAACAAACAAACAAACAAACAAACATGGCTTTTCAAGTTTTGTTTATCTGGTATTCAGCCTCATGGAGAAAACTGATTATCTACTAAAGTAAAATATCCCCCAACCCCGGAGAGGGTCAGATCTGTCCTATTTAAGCAACTTGTTTCTGGTGGTGAAGTTTTTTGAAATGAAATCATTATCTTTGAAATGATACACATTAGTGTATCCTTTGTAATGATATTCTTTGTAATGATACACAGTAAAGTATATACTAGACACACTAGTATACACACTAGTGTGGTGTAAAATCATTACCTGGGTAATGATGTGAAATCATTATCTTTGTAATGACAGCACACTAGCATCCAGTCTACTAGTAATAAATAAAATATACAAAAAGGAATATTTCATTTATTACCAGAACACTGGATACTAGCTTGAAGAATAAAAAGTAACATTTATAGAAACTTGGATGTTGGATTAACTTAAAGAATTTAGAACAGGAAAGGGAAGGAGAATGAAATCTCTTTTCTTGAAAGCCGGCCATGTCACTTGTTGACTGAGCACACCCTCTGGGCCCATTTAAGGAAACACAGTAGGGCCAGTGACGTATGCTGATGCTGTCTCTAAGAGCGGAAAATGCAAAAATGTTACAGGAAGCCCTTCTCCGGACAAAAGCATTTATTCTCATGGAATATTTCCTCTGGACTATTAAGACAAAACATATTAAGCCCTTAGTTTTGTTTATTGATGCTCAGAGTCCGAATGGGTTTCATTAGAAAACACAGCCAGCCAGTATTCCTAACTGAGTTTTCAGGATTGAGTTTTCACAGCAGCATCCGGGAAGTGCCTTCAATTCTGCGAAGCGACAGCTCGAGATTAGTTAGTCACCTTCATCCTAAATGAACAGCCCGAAGAACCTTTTCCTCCAATTATCATTCTTCCTCATGGCTGTTAAATGTTCCCAGGATGCTGTGTGGGCAGCAGGGACTTTTTTTCCCTGTGTATATAATTTTATACATGAACAGGTCTGAACACTGTATGGTTTTTGCTGATGGTGGTGGGTTTTCCTCCACTCCTATTGCCTAGGACATGGTTTTTCTTTTTCTTTTCTTTTTTTCAGAGCTGAGGACCAAAGCCAGAGCCTTGCGCTTGCTAGGCAAGCGCTCTACCACTGAGCTAAATCCCCAACCACAGGACATGGTTTTTCAAAAGCCATTCCCAAAGCTTATGAAACACAAAGCCCTGTTCACCCTCAGTGCTTTCTTGCCTACCTCCTTAGAGGTCTCTGGTCATTGTATAAAACTCGACTCTCTCCACCTCATGTTTGATAGCGTATATTTTGTTTTCCTTTTTCTAGCCCTTCCACCAAGCTCTGTTTTACAACCCCCATAGTCTGGCATTGACCACCACGTGGCTATGTCTGGAATACAGAGAGAAGAGCACAGGCCCTGACTTCCTATGACATCATCCAGAGAATTAAATGAGATTATTACTCCATGGGTGATATAAGTGCCCAAATCTAATGCTCATCTGAGTCTAGATTGTCCACTAAGTTTATGTATTATGGGATTGTCAGATAAACATTTTTAACCGTCAAAGGCCTACTTTTTCTTCAGCCTACTCACCTACAGTTAAAGTGAAGTTTATGGATGATTAAAAAAATGTCTTTAAGGCCATATAGCATGTTTTCCCCCTTTGTGCTTTTCATTTTTACATAAACTAAAGATTATCTTAAATAACCCTTAGAACACACATTACTTTAATTTCTGGTATGTTCAAGGATGGGATTATCATGATAGTAGCAGAAATGTCTAGTCTTCCATGTGTTTATGATACTTCCATTCATTACCATTAGTTTCACCCTGGCTTATATACTCCATCTGTCTGTTTTAAACAAGATAGCATTTAGGACCAGAGACAAACCATGCAATGAATAGCT
Organism: Peromyscus californicus insignis; assembly: GCF_007827085.1. Classification (NCBI taxonomy): domain Eukaryota; kingdom Metazoa; phylum Chordata; class Mammalia; order Rodentia; family Cricetidae; genus Peromyscus; species Peromyscus californicus. The sequence goes on from NW_026294402.1 coordinate 69,046,758, forward strand.
ATGAATGAACACTCAGATAGTGTACAGACCTTCCAACAGGCTGGGCATTGCTCCTGCAGTTGGATACATTGTGTTGGCCTCATGTTCAACATCCTTTAATTCTGGAACTAGGTTTTTGTGTTTTAAAACACTCTGGATTACCATAATACTATTTGTAACTAGAGTTTTCTTTTTGGACAAGGTCTCACTAAGTAGTGCTGGCTACCCTGAAACTCATGACATAGACCAGGCTGGTTTTGAACTTACTGCTCTCGTTTTGGTTCTTCTTCACCAGGCCTAGGAGTGGAGGTGTATACCACCACACCAGCTTTGTAAAACTGCAATAATTAAAATCTGGCTATCTCTCTCTAATGAGTAAATTAGAAAGGATTGGGGCACTTAATTTATATATGTCTCTAAAAAGACCATAATAAGTGGGTAGCACATTCATGGAAACAGCATGAAGTATAATGGGGGCAAGTACAGTAATCTGCTGGCTTAATAAACTTTAAAAGCTTATTCAATAATGGTAATGAAATCTAGGATATTTGGCACACAGGGAACCATCTCACTTTAGGTGAGATGCAAATAACAGTTTCCTCCTAAGACTCAGATAGACAAAAGGTGACATGGTTAAAATGGCTTTGTTCACCAGTGAAGTTTATGGTATCCCCTCCATTTACCTGTCTGTCAATCTCAGGCTCATTTCTCCTAGTCACAGAGTTATCTAAAATAATCAGTCAGACATAGCCTGAGGATTATATTGTATATCACGAGTCTTCTTCTTTCCTGGGATAATTACTTTTCAAGCCCACCCCTTAATATAAAGCCCCCAAAGCTATCAGCCATCTAATCAACAGGTTTGCAATAACGTTTAGAAATGGATGTATGATAAATATGAAGGAGGTTTATTTATGCTTCATTTCCCAAACGCGGGAGAAACTCAAGGTAAGCCTGTAACCCTCAAGCAGCAGCTTCCTGCTTTGGTAGTTGATTTGGAAGCTGCTTCATGCCCCTTTCATCAGACAGGAGGGAGAGCTGATTACATTCTGGTGTATACCACTTTAAATGCTTGCAGATTTCTCTTTGGGTGGGATAGGTCCAGAGTCTCAGGAGACTGCAAGCTTTAAAGGATTTCCTCTTCTTCATTGTCTCTTAATGCCCAAATGAGATCTGGGGGATCAGGTTGCTCAGTAATTTTTTTTTTTTTTTTTTCGGTTTTCGAGACAGGGTTTCTCTGTGCAGCTTTGCGCCTTTCCTGGATCTCGCTCATCTAGACCAGGCTAGCCTTGAACTCACAAAGATCCGCCTGCCTCTGCCTCCCAAGTGCTGGGATTAAAGGCGTGCGCCACCACCGCCCAGCTCAGTAATTTTTGATAGACTGCATGCTGGCACTGCCAATTCCAGGCTTTACATGCCTCTTCGTAGCAGAGGCCATAGACTCCAGATGTCCTCTTCGCCTACTCAAAATCTACCTGGTTAACAAGTACATGCCAGCTCGCCTTTGAAATACCAATGTGTTGCCTAATTATTTATAAGCATTTATACTACTTCCCCAAGTAGTCCTTAAGTTCCATGGTATATATGTTATATACATCTAGTAGTGAGGTAAGGCAGAAAATTCACTCTTTAGATACTCATTGAATACCTACAATGTACCTCATGCCCTGGATGCAAGGAATTTCAACAAGATCTAGGACTCATGTAGCTAACGTGTAAGGAGAAGAGATGGATCATAACTTAAAGAGGAAAGGCCAGGGGCTGGAGAGGTGAGTCAGTGGTCAAGAACAGTGGCTACTCTTCCAGAGGACCAGGGAATTGAGTGTTTAGTATGAAGTTGGATAAAAGCATGAAATGATGTATACGGATGTTAGAACCATATCTGAAGTGCTATTGGTAGGCAACCTGTGCCATGGAGGGGCCTCTGCCATCTAAAGCACAGGTCATAACAACCGTAAATCTTAATGGAGAAGTAACATTTTGCTGTGAGGAACGAGCCTCAAAGATAAGAATATAAATGTGGCTCCTAAGGAGGGTGTTAAGGAGATGTTAGTACAGGTAGAGATAGTATGTCTGGTGAGGAGAGATGAAAAGTAAGTCTGACCTTTCTTCAGGAAAATAGTGTTAAAATCTGGACTTGGTTGTTTTATTGCACTCATTACTAGTTACTACTGAGTAACGCTATCTAGACAAAATATTTTGCAGTGGACCCTAGGCCTTATGCAGTTTGCTGGACTGAAGCTTCTCTGTTCATTGACTAATAACTTACCCCACTCCAGCTCCTGGCTATCATGATTTCACTCCTGGATTCTGTGAAGGTGACTGTTTTGGGTCTTTTAAAGAGAATCATACAGTGGTTGTCCTGTGATTGGCTCTTTTATTATTCAGCCTTTTTTGGGGGGGATTTTTGTTGTTGTGTTTGTTTTGTTATCTGTTGCATAATTTCCTTCTAGGGCTGAATATTATTATTATCACAGTTATTTAATGTCTTTTTCTTCATCTATTCATCTGCCAATGTACATCTAGGTTTTCTTATCTCTGTTATTGAGAATAACACTGCATTGGGCATTCACACCTCTTTGAAATCTTAATTTGATTCTTTTGGTTAGTATCTAGAAGTAGAATTTCTAGATCATGTGGTAATCCTGTTTTTTTTTTTTTTTTAACATTTATTACTCGTGAGTGTGTATGTGTGTGTGCCACAACACATGTCTACATGTCTGGAGGTCAGAGGACAACTTGTGGGAGTTGGCTGTCTCCTTCCACCATGGTGATTCCAGGTGTCCACTTCAGGTCATCAGTTGCTCAGTAATAAGTGCCTTTCTCTGCTGCCAGTGTCAGTTTTAATTTTCAGATGAACCTGGGTATTGTTTTCATTTGATTTTGTAGTACAGTATTCATTCACCCTTACCCTCACTGATATTTGATGTCTTTTAGTTTTTTTGGGGAGGGGGATTTTTTTTTGTATTATTTATTTTTATTTTTATTTTATTTTGCAATACAATTCAGTTCTACATATCAGCCACGGATTCCCTTGTTCTCTCCCCTATGCCGCCCCCCACCTTCCCCCCAGCCCACCCCCCATTCCCACCTCCTCCAGGGCAAAGCCTCCCCCGAGGACTGAGATCAACCTGGTAGACTCAGTCCAGGTAGGTCCAGTTCCCTCCTCCCAGGCCGAGCCAAGCAATCCTGCATAGGCCCCAGGTTTCAAACAGCCAACTCATGCAATGAGCACAGGACCTGGTCCCACTGCCTGGATACCTCCCAAACAGATCAAGCCAATCAACTGTCTCACCCATTCAGAGGGCCTGATTCAGTTGGGGACCCCTCAGCCATTGGTTCATAGTTCATGTGTTTCCATTCATTTGACTATTTGTCGCTGTGCTTTATCCAACCTTGGTCTCAACAATTCTCGCTCATATAAACCCTCCTCATTCTCGCTAATTGGACTCCCAGAGATCCACCCGGGGCCTAGCCATGGATCTCTGCATCCAGATCCCTCAGTAGTTGGATGGGGTTTCTAGCACGAATGTCTTTTAGTTTTATGACACCTGCACAGGATGAGATGCGATATCTGTGAACTTTTGCTTTTCATTTTCATGATAATTTGTGCTTATTTTGTTGGCTACTGGTCTATCTTCTTTGGAGACATGTTTATTGGATTCCTTGGCCTGTTTTGAATCCAATTTTTCAGAATTTTGCTATTGAGTTGTAAGAGTTCCAGAATTTGGACTTCTAAAGGCAGCTTTTATCTGTGGTGGGAAATATTATTCGTAACACAGGAGTACTCATAAGACCATAGTCATGAACACATACTATTCATCCAAATTGATGAGACTTCATTTCTTACTTTACCTTGTTAATGTGACTTTGTTAGAAAACAAAACATTGGTGGGTACACTTCAATAAAACTTCTGTTCATGTAGGATAAGGCAAGGATTAGAAAAAGGTTTTCCTGAAGATAAGATGCTAAGTGTTCTTGTCTTTACGGATTGCCTTGTCTCTGTGGGAACCTCCCAATTCTGTATCTGTAATGCAAAAACCAGCAGTAGATGACTTCTATGTAAAGGAGCAGTCCTGTGTTTTAATAAAACTTTATTTACAACAAGAGGAAGCAAAGATTATTTGGATGTCAGAAGCGGCTCTGACCCTTCAATTCAATTCTAAATAGGTATAATATGTTGCATATAGAGGTTGGGCATTCTTGTCATGCCTCTTCTGCTTAAGCTTACAGGTTAAAAAAACATCTTCAGGAAAGCAGTTACTAGATACATGAGATGTTACTGCAGGGTCCTTCCCCCCTTAACTTTATATGCATGAATGTTTGCCTGCATGCATGTCTGTTTGTACACCATGTGTATGCAGTGCCATCAGAACCCAGAAGAGGATATCTGGTCCCCTGGACCTGGAGTTATAGATAGTTGTGAGTCACCATGTGGATGCTAGGAACAGAACCTGGGTCCTCTACAAAAGCAACAAGTGTTCCTAATCACTGAGCCATCTCTCTAGCACCTACAGAATCTTTTTAAAAGGACTTCTGTCCTCAAACACTTTATATACTTTGGTTTCTATTACATATTGTTTCAGTCAGTGATACTTTCTGTACTGGTTTCAATTTAGTAAGTTTTTTTGTGGAATTTAAAGGACCAGAATATCTGGTGGCCACAGGGAGATATGTCTTCTGAATATACAAATATTGTGGCTAAAAATGCCTTGTTTAAAGATTTTTTTTAATTTTTGTTTTTTATATTTGGATGCCTATGTTAATACATGCCACACATGTGTGGATGCCCTGGAGGCCAGAAGAGGGCATTGGATCTCCTGGAATTGAAGTGATGGGTAGTTAGCAGCTGCCTGATGTCGGTGCTGGGAACTGAGCGCAGGTCCTCTGCAGTAGCAGTAGTAGTAGTATCTGCTCCTGGCAGCTGGGCCCTCTCGCCAGTACCAATTTGTTATTTAAATACATGTGTGTCACTCCAGAGGGAAGAAGCACTTGATAAAATTTTGTCCCTTGTTCTATGCAGTGGTAAACCAGTTCTGGCTGGCTTGTTTTTCCTCTAAACCTACACCTTTCCTGATCCTTTGGCCAATTATCAGCTTGTTGGGATGGCATTTATAAAGCGTTAATGCGATGCTGCTGACTAAAGTGTCATGGTTGGAAGCAAAGGTGTTTGGAGTGAGTCACATCAGCATGCCCATAGCACGTACTTTTTAATTAGTGTTCATCCCTAGAGGCCAAGTTCCCAGTAATTTAGCAGCACACACTTGTCATCTTAATTGACAATTATATACCGAGTAAGAAGTAAAAAGAAATCAAAGGAAATGGTCGCTGTTTAAGGGGAGTGCCCGAGACAAACATCTATTTTGCCACTCAAGATTGAGCCTCTTAATAAAAGTACTTTTGAATTTGATATTTTTTTTTCTATTAGTGCCATTTATTTTAGTACAAGATACAGAACAAACCAAAGTTGAGTTATAAAACATCTATTCAAGCAGTTGTGGGAAGAGTGGTTTTGGATTTTCTGGTAATTTTTAAAGGACTCATGAAGTATTCTCTCTTATGCATGCTCAAGAGCACACTGGCCTCTCATTTCCACTAGGGCTCCTTGATGTTGGGTTGATTGAATAAAAGGCTGTGTGAGTTCAAATTTGTCGCCAGGCCTCTCTCAGCTGTCTTCTATCTGTCTGTCTTTTCATCCATCCATTGATACCAAATTGTTTAAGAGCCCAAATCTCATTAGCTAAAACAACCCCAGTTTATGCCTTATTTGTTTTAGCACTACTCTGCCCTTTGCCCATGGTAGGCTAAGAAGGCAGCAACAGCAGCATTTGACTGGGGAAGAAAGATTGAAGATATCCTAGTGAATAAGACCATAATTATTTCTAAGATTCTATCTATGCGATTCTAGAGCCTTTCCCTGAAGAGGATGCCTTTCACTCCAGAGAGGTAGTGCTTCAGAAAATGGTATTGGCTGTTTGAGTTTTTAGATTTTTCTCCAAATATTGGAACTTGAGAGCTGGTTGTTGGCTTGACCCTCATCCTAGAGACTGAGTACACTTGGGTTTTAAAAACTCATGTTTTAGTTTTTCTCTGGGGGAAGTGGATTTGTCTCTGGTCTTTTCTCTAGTCCTCTAATTCCCTGAAATGAGTCTGAACTTTCCATCTGCGCTCTTGGTGATTTTTGTTTGTCTTCTCTTCCCTTATATAACTTGGTCTTCAAAGGTTGTTGAAAAATGTTGGGCAATTTTTGCCTTTAAATCAACTAAGGATGAAGAGTAGGATGTAACTCAGTAGTAGAGCACTTTCCCAGCATACATGAAGTGCTAGGTTTCATCTCCAGCCTTATAAAAAATTAATACATCAAAATAAATCAATTACACATACACATGTATTATTTCTTATTTACTGTGGCTGTATATACTTATATTGATAAGTTTAGTTGACTACTGAGGTATTATTTTTAGAGATACCACAATAGAACACCGGTGGCATAAATTTTAGAAGTATAAAATGTGGAAATGAAACATTTTGAATTATTCAGTAATATAATATTCTTTATGTTGAACCTTTGGTTCATTTTCTACTTACTACACAAATCTGAAATGCTTGACGGAGACAAAATTTCAACCTGCAAGTTTAACTTATTTTTATTTTTCTGTGTATGGGTGTCTTGCCTATGTATACTTGGTTTCTCAGAGGCTAGCAGAGGGTGTCAGATCTCCTGGAACTGGAGATACAGATAGTTGTGAGTGGCCATGCGGGTGCTGGGAATTGAACCCAGGTTCTCTGCAAGAGTAAGAGCAGCCAGTGCTCCTAACCCCTGAGCCATCTTTCCAGACCCATAAAGTTTAGAAGAAATTAGTTTTTAGTTATTGAAATTGTTTATAAAGAGTTAGGATTAAAATTTTTAAGTTATTTATGTATGTGCACAAGTGTACACATATGGGGATGAAAGGCTGACTTTGAGTAACTGAATCTCTCTCCACCTTTTTGTTTTGTTTTTGAGACAGGATCACTAAATCCAAAGTTTGGGCTGGACTGGCTGGATTTCCGTAGGCTTTGACTGGACAGCCTGTCCAGCAAGCACCTGGGTTCTGCCTCTCTCTGCCCTGCCCCACACCTTGTTTTTATATGGGTGCTGCGGTTCCAAACTCAGGTCTTTGTGTTTGTGTTGGAAGCATTTTACACACAGAGACAGGAGACATCTCCCCAGGCCACCAGTCACATTTTCTGAGTGATACAGAAACATTCATTATTTTCCATAAGTAAATTAATGGCCTTACACATCTGAGTTCATGTGGAATACATCCGGGTTGGCTGAGACAGTCATGGCTCACAGCTGTGGTTCCAATGTGATTATTAATAGCTCACTATTTCATTCTAAAAAAGTAGTCTGATCTAAACAATAAATAACACACTCATTTAAAGGAGACAGCCTTTGAGTGAAGAAAAATATAGCATAGGCTACCGAGGTTAAACTATCAATTTTAAAATATTCAAATAACCATGGTGGTAAAATTACATGAATATGTCAAAAAGTCACAATAAAGAGAATGTTTATTAGTTTTCTTTTTATGTTCAGGGAAGCAAAAATACCAGAGTCACCTTTAAGAAAGTTGGTGATGCAGTACAAGAAACATTATTCATGAGGCAAATTAGGGCATTCATCCTTCATTCAACATGGACACGACTGTGGGGTGACTTCCTCTATCGGTCATTGATAAAAACAATAGGGCGTAGAAATCAGTGCCCTACGTTTCAAAATCCGCTGTTAGATTAATTAGAAATACAGTCAACTCACTAAGCAGCTCACAGAATTCTACCATTTCTCAGACTTAAATTATAAAGCTGACAATTAAAAAAGAAACAAGCAGTCTTTCCTATTAGCCCCGGTGAGATTATAGACTTTAAGACTGGAGGTTTTGTAGAGCAGACTCATAAACCAGTGTGAAGCCTGAGACACAATTTCATTTATCTTTATATTCTAAGCTTTATAGTGTCGCAGAAAGTGTCCATCTGTTCAGCTGAGATTGCTGCAATGGTGAGTGGTCAGGAAGACTTAGTAGAAAGAGGTCAAAGGGGCCTCTTGACCCTGCGGAACGTGCCAAGGCAATTGGAGCATCGGGGCTGATACATAGTGAGATACAGTTGGCTGAAGCAGGCTGCCTTTTAATTGGTAATGATAGTGAGACTACACAGGGAAGTCATTGGTGAAAGAAAACAGAAAGTGTCCAATACAGTAATTTATTACCAGGCAGCGGGTCTCGAGTGCCGGGTTGTCTTACCCCTGCAGTGGCGAGAGCAAGGGAAAACGTACGCCTGCACTTAGCTGAAAATGGATGCCCTGCTGGTACCTGGGAAGCACAGTGGCCCGCTGATTGCCTGTGCCATTAGTTTGATAATACTGTCTCTGCTGTGAGCTCGGCTCCCCAAACTCTCCTGTGCATCAGCCACAGAATGAGGCCTTTCTCTTTTGTCTACTGTTTGCATGGCCAGTCAGGCCACCCTCCACCTGACCAGATGGACCCAGATGATTTTATTGCCAACAACTACATCCAGTAACTTAGGGCTCTGACGGTCTCAGAGAATGGCTGACACTTTCATTTGCACCTTATTGTTTGAGTGACACATTGATGGTGTTCGTTGCTAGTGGCCCGGTGATGGCTCCCGGATTTCATCTTTGTGAGACATGAGCTTTTCATCAGCCGCATAGCCCTGCCTCCTATGGTGTCCTGTGAACTCAACTTATTTGTTATGAATGCTTAAGTGTATTTGGTTCAGGAAGAGCAAAGCCCTTTGCTGATCTGATTTAGTAATCAATTTGTTTAAATCCCTTTAAAAGTGGTACCAGCTTCTGACAATAAAAAAAAAAAAAAATTCTTGGGGTAAAATATGAATGATCTCCTTTGAACAGCTAAAATTTTAAATAAGAATATCTTTTTTTCCTATGTCTATTTATCTATATGACTATTTTACCTGTGTACCATATGTGTGTCCGCAGAGACCTGGAGTGACAGATAGTTGTGAACCACAATGTGGATATTGGGAATTGAACTCAGGTCTGCTGCAAGAGCAACATGTACTCTTAACCACTGAGCCATCTCTCAAGTCCCTGTAAAAAATGTCTTAAGTGGAACAATGTAGCATGAAGAGTGGACACTAAAGAGATTCTCCAAACTGCAAGCACAGACGTGGTCAGATAAGCCTTATTTTAAATTCACAATGCTAAATGTGAGGGGCATTTCGTGCCTTCCGATTGTGTTTGTGTGTGGTAAATAGCTTCACTGCTATAAGCAGGCTAAAATATTTAAACATAAACCCTCGAAACTTCCTCTAATCCTTGTGCTGTGGCAAGGATCGCTTCATTTCATGGCTGGCAAAATAGCCTGCTTTCCTTAAATCATAACACAATTTATTGCTAAGATAACTGTATCAACTCACTATTAAATTAGCACTTAGGATTTTCTCCAAAACTTAAATTTGACTTTGATTTTACAACTAGAATTCGCTGAATATAGAATGTTTACAACTGTGCACATTTTCAATGGTTAAAACCTCTGCTCTTACATTTATTTTGCATAGGTAAATTAAATCCTGTGTTATGTGATTCTCCATGGAATGTCATTGATTGCAGTTAAAATCTGACGTTTTAAGTTTAATTCTGGAAACTGGCAATTTGTTGAAAAACGCAGACACACACAAACACACATGCATGTACACATGCAAACACACAAACACACTCAGCTTTTAACTTAAGCAAACAATAATGTCCCAGTTAGGGTTCCTATTGGTATGATGAAACACCATGATCAAAAGCAAGTTTGGGAGGAAAGGGTTCATTTGACTTACACATCCACATTGTAGTCAGTCAGTGAAGAAAGTCAGGCCAGGAACTCAAGCAGGGCTAGAACCTAGAGGCAGGAGCTGATACAGAGGCTACAAAAGAGTGCTGCTTACTGGCTTGCTCAGTCTACTTTCTCATAGAACCCAGGACCACCAGCCCAGGGGTGGCACCACCCATCATGGGTTGGGTGTCCCCCATCAGTCATTACCTAAAATAATGCCCTATAACAGGCTTGCCTACAGCCTGATCTTAGGGAGGCATTTTCTCCATTGAGGCTCCCTCCATACCGATAACTCAGCTTGTGTCAACATAAAACTAACCAGCACAGACACTATTGTTCTGAGGGTGGGCATTCACAGGCCCAAAGCCAGAAAGACCCGGATGGAATGGAGCCTCTCACCAGCAGAACGGTAGAGAGGCTTGAATGTCGTCCCTCGACATTGCATGGGGTACCACAAAGAAAGTTTGACAGGCAGTGTGCCCCAGCTAGGTCCCATTAATTTTAGAGACCGTGGTGCTGAAGGCTTAGGAAACAACAGGGGCCTGAGATTTCTAGGCTAATTGCATCATCTTTCTGAGGAAAGATGGATGAAGACATTTCAGAGAGGAAAAGAAAAATCTCACATAGCCTTCCTATGCCTTGAGAGGGTTTGCTCGGCTTGCTTGGTAAAAGTCTGCTTGGTAAACATTTAGTTGTTATTAGTACATGAATTCATTAGGCAATTTATTAATTGATTTGCTATTGGGATAGAGACCAGGCACTCATTATGCCCTGGGTCATTAATCTTTATAAACTAAGACATTCTGTAGCCAGTATCCGTATCAAATCTATATTTTTAGAGCAAATGATTCCAAAGTGAAAACTGCATGGCATTGTTTTAATGTTAGAAAAATGTTAATTTCTTAACCATATTTATTAGGGATTCCTCTTAACTTGTGTTTTAGAGCTTAGAGTCTGATAAAAAGGCGCTGAAGCCTGCAAAGGGGGCACCTGATCACCAGGCGCTTTCATTGTGTCAGCAAAATGATTAGTCTTAGCAAGAGGGTGGAGAGAGGGGAGCCACCCTGAGGCCCTTCATCAGCTACTGGAAATGTGTCTTGTGAGGGAGATAGCTGAGTTCCCAGAACCAGGTGGATCCCAGCGGTAAAAAGCCTTCAGGGACAAGGTGAGACAGGTAAAACAGTATCTGAACTGCACTCGCCATGAAATTTTTATGTGATTATGTGTATTAAATCAGTTAATGCCTTGATGTATTTGAGGGGGGCGGGGGATTGCAAGAGGCTTTCCTCTTCCTGGATATCATGTCAGTAACATGTACATTAAGTTGACTTTTCAGGTATGGTTTCTATGTCATTTAAGACTTTCCAAATACAGTGTAGCAGTATTGGTTTTCATACATCACTAATGGACCAAGGCTGAATTTTAGGAGTGAGTGCCTGACAGAATAGAGAAGACCCTGACATTTATGGAGAGGGAAAAAGAACAACAAAACCTTGCTAGCTCTTAAGATCTCAGCACTGGGCTGACCTCTGCTATTAGGCTGTGGATGTGATGCTTTCAAGAGTACAAGATAGAAATTTGTGGGGTTAGGAGGTGTTTGTGTTTTTTCATATGGGATTCAGACTGTGTTATAGATGCTGGTGCTGATCAGTAAAATTTAGATTGAAATAGTTCTTGAGTTTAGAATAACACTATTTGGCCATGACAGAGAGATGGCTCAGATGTTAAGAGCACTGGTTGCTGTCACAGAGGGACCAGGGTTTGATCCCCAGCTCTTGTACTGGGAACTCGTAACTGTCTGTAGCTCCAGTTCCGGGGGGATATGGTGTCCTCTCTTGGCTTCTGTGGGTACTGCATGTACACAGTGCATTCTTAACATGTGGCAAAAACACTCATAAACATTAAAAGTAATTCTTGATATCGAAGTGTGATGATGCACATCTATAATTTCAGCACTTGGGTAGTGAAAGCAAGAGGATGGCAAACTGAAAACCAGCCTTCCCTCTCTGTATGCTGAGACAACGCACACACAAGTATATATAAAACAAAACTTGGTAGACCTCCCACCTACTAATGTTATTTTAGTTTTTCCTTTGGGAAAATCTTTGATAGGAGAAACCACTTAGGAGTCTAGAATATTATGTAGTCATTACTAGTTTATACTGTATTTTGATACTAAGTCCTATTTTTTAGGATTCAATATTATTTCATTTGCCTGATATGTTTGCAAATTAACATCCAATTAGTAATTAAAGGTGGACAGTAGGTACTTCCATAACAGAAGCAGAAAAAAGAAACCCCAAGTTATCTACTATAGTTACAATATATGAATAAAATTATTTTAAAGCAGTAATTATCAGCCCTAATTAAAATTATACCATTTCAGCATTCTATTGTTATTTAGAGTTTTTAACGTAAGTTTTAGCAAATATCGATATTTAATAAAGAGAACTAAATGCAGAAAAATAAGCTACCTCTATTCAAATATTATAATGGTGGGCATCCTGCTAAATGATTAATGAATCAAAAACTCTAATGTTAAAAATGTTAAGCAAAGTAGTTGAATAAAAAAACTCCTATGAAAATATTGCCAATTTGAAAATATAACATTCAGTTATAAATGGCCATAAATATAGAAAACAAAAACATTATAGATAATCATGGAAGAGCCCATAAAAACTGTATTTAAAATACTACTACAAATAGAAAAGCTGTTGATTTAATGAAAATATGTACTCCCAGAAGGAAAGCACAGTATTTTAAAGATATTCACACTCCCAAGTACATACATTTCCATATTTTTTTATTTTAAAGATTTATATTTATTTTATGTGTATGAGTGTTTGCCTGCATGTGAGTTTGTATGTATGTATGTGTGCCATGTGCATGCAGTGCCTGCAGAGGCGAAAGGGCATCAGACCCACTAGAACTGGAATTCCGACAATGTAAGCTGTGATGTATGTGCTGGAAACTAAACCCCAGGTCCTCTGGAAGGGCAGCCAATGCTCTCAACCACTGAGCCTTCGCTCAAGCCCCAAATCTGTGTATTTAATATTGAAAAATATCAAACACTCCTTGGTTGAATTTTAGGAAGTGCATTATAAAATTATAGAAAAGATAAATATAGGAATTGAGCCGAGAAGAATGAGAACATAGCAGGATGGTGGATGAGAACCCTCTCTCACCATCCATCCATCCCAAAGCATGTTATGTGTAACAAAGCGATCGGGTTTGAACTCCCTCAGGAGCAGATAACTATACAGATGGAATAGAATAAAAAGGAGTTTGTTCTTTGAAGAGATGGAACTTGAAATCAAGAGAAGAAACCTCACAAGTGGCTTTTGTATAATTCATTGTCATTTTATATAATGTATAAAAATCATATACCCACCTAAACAAAATATACTCAGGATCTAGCAGTTTTTCCACACAGATTTCTAGAAAAGTATAAAATGTGGTAATCGTTTTAGTAATTGTGCCGTAAAGGGCTTAAGAGGATGAAAGAGGTACGTTAAAATGATTGTTTTTATTTTTAAAACCGTTTTAAATATATAAAGCTTAAGGGAAAGCTGGGAATATCTTAGTAAAGTATCCAATAGATTACTATCATATCAGTAAAGGGGTTCTTACAGTTGATTAAAGAGTAGTAAAATGACAAGCTGTATAAAGATTGTAATTTGGGTCACAAAAAATATGGTAGTGTGACAGTTTGCTGGTCAGCTTGACACAGTCTAGAATCACCTGTGAAGAGAGTCTCATGAGGAACTGTCTACATTAGGTTTGCCTGTGGACATATATTGTCTTAAGTTAATTGACATGGGAAGACTCAGCCCATGATGGGCAACACTTTCCCTAGGCAGGGGATCCCGAACTGTATAGGAGTGGAAACGTGGAGCTGAGCCCCAGCAAGCATGTAGCAGGCTTTCTCGGACTGCCAGCCCCCAAATCATGACACAGAGACTTGTCATTCATTGTAAATGCTCGGCCTTGTCTTATCCTTCTACCACTAGTTCTTATAACTTATTTAACCTGTTTCTCTTCATCTATGTTTTGCCTTGGGGCTTTTTTACATTTCTTCCATTCTGTATGTCCTATTCCATGTCTGTATGTCTGGCAGCTTCCTGGCTAGCCCCAGGCATCTCCCTCTTGTCCTCCTTTGTTCTCCTCTCCCTTCTTTCTTTTTCTATTTACTCTCTCTGCCCACGAGCCCTGCCTATCCCTCTACTGCCTAGCTATTGACCGTTTAGCTTTTTATTAGACCAACCAGGTGCCTTAGGTAGGCAAGGCAATGCATCCTTACACCATTAAACAAATGCAGCATAAGCAAGTGTAACACACCTCTGCATAGTTAAAGTAATATTTCATAACACAAGGGAGTGTGTACACATTCCTTTTCTCTGCTCCTTCCTATGAATGTGATGTGACTAGCTGTTTGAAATAGCGACCTTGGTTTATCCAGTGATGGACTGGGACCTGGAATTGTAAGCAGAAACGTACCTTTTCTCTTCTAGGTAGCTTTTGGTCAGGGTTTTTATCTCAGCCACAGAAGTGAAACTGAGGTAGTTATCAAACACTTCTCACTGAAACCCAGCCATGTACATTTCCTCTATTTGTGATAGTGACTATGAAATGCTGACTGAAGAGTTACTGCTCCGCACCTCCATTTGCCAAGTATGTTTTGGGGCATGCTCCAGCAGCCATCTAACACTTTTCCCTTCACTTTAAGGTATCTCTGTCTCCTCATTCTGAGATCCCACTTCAAAGAATTTTAAAAAGTACCAAGAACACATTGAATTGTTTTAGGTGCTTGTATTCCTAGAAGGGACACGAAGCAGGTATTTATTTGTAGTCTGTGGAAAGAGCTTAATCAAAATCCTTTGCCTTCTCCAATTTTAAACTCATGACCAGAAAAATTTCAAAGGGAAATACTGTATTCAGGAGTACAAGGACCAGGAGCGAGAACTTTCTGAGTGAGGCTCTGAGTGCGCAGGAGCCCATGGGCCCCGGACTGATCTTGGCAGAATGACTTTTGACTGAACTGTAATTAGGGTTTAGATGGGCTTAAATGGGTTTGGAGACATTTGTTTCTCACTTAGGAGTCAGTTCCTTAAGTGAATTTCTCTGGTCAGATGTAAGTAAGACACGGGCTTAAGGGAAGTATAAGAACAAGGCTTAATGGCTGGATTTTTAAGTCATCAACAGTAACAGCATACTTAACAGTCATAGTAGTAACAGTCTTCTGGCTTTGTTACCTATTGTGGTTTAAGTTATATTTTCATGTTTGCATGAATGGGGGGAGAGTGAGCAGGTATTTATTTGTGTGTCATGGTGTCTATGTGTGTGGAGATAAATGGCTTAAAGCTGGTCCCCTGTGCTATTTTGCTTCATTTGTTCCTTTTTATGCCCTGAGACAAGAGTCATTTACGAATTAATTTGTGTAGTTCTTTATCTGCCTACACTCCTAGCCTTTGCTGATCTGCCTCTTAACTTTTGTTCTTACGCTTCTGTTCCTGTGCTTTTCTGGGCGGTGTGTTGTGTTCGCCTGATTTCCTTTACGTGACAAAGTGCCTGAGACACATGGTTCCTAAGGAGAAAAGGTGTATTTTGTTGGCTGGTTTCAGGTGTTCAATTCTTGGTCAGCTGTCCCCGTGGATTTTAGGCCTTTGGTAAAGTACAGTTGGGGTGGGGTGGGGATGCTGCTTGTGATGGAGCAAACTTGGTCAGCAGCTAGCAGCTAGGAAGCAAAGAGACAGAGAAGTGAGGGTCAGAGTCACAGCATCCCAGTTTCTCCCAGTATCCTCACTTCAGCTGCTGCAGGATCCCCCAAAAGGTACAGGTGCAGTAAACTCAGGATCAAGCCTTGTCCCATGGCCTTTGGGGGCCTCAGAAGTTCGAATCACAGCATGCCAAAGCCTGGTCAATCAGCACTATTTTCTTTGGCAACACTGATGACTGTTTTAAAAGAAGTTGTTGTTTGGTATAATAAAACAGAGAATTTTGTGGACATTTTAAGACATAGACAAAAGGAGCTGCTGGCAAATCTGTATCTTCATAAATGGGGTTGTATTTTTAAAAGCCCAGTCATCCCCATCAGCAATGCCTGTGGATGCCTTGCCGTGACATCATATGTTTGGTGCATCCTTTATTAACAGCCCTGTGCCAGTTCTTTAGGAATACACACCTGATGTATTTAGACAAATTAGGCCATAGATTATTTATGGTATAGCTTCCAGACATAAAAATTCTGTACTGTACATTGTTTTGGTATGACTTTCTGTATGTTTGAAGTTGTCTTGAGGGATGAATTAGTTTTAGATAATTTCAATATTAAATGGCATATAATATTTTAAAGACTTTAAAATATAACACCAGCTGCTTTCCTTGCAGCAGACACCATGTATATTCATTCTGTGGCATATAAGAGTGCTCATTTTCTCTACGAAAACCAATTTTAAAAAAATACTGATCTTGTAAACCCAACTTCTGTCAATTTTAGACTGGTATCCTAAACATTAGTCCTACTACATTCTCTAAAAATAATAGGCAATATATTTTTTAATTTCTAAAAACAATGATTATCTGAATTATCAAGACATGTAAGGAAGTCCTGAGATGATAAAATCAAAATGGGAATACAAGCTCAGTAAATTCTGCAGAAAGCTGGAAGGTGGTTGTGTCTCTGGGAATTTGGGTTAACTTTAACCAGTCCACAGGTGATTAAAGAGGGCATACCCGTCTAGGAGGCGATGAGATGTTAGTAATAACCCAAGTTGTCATTCTGGACTCACTTCACACTCAGTGAGAATGTGAACCAAGGCTGAGATTGTGTTCCACAAATAAGGAAGTGCAACTCTGGGCCTTTGTTGGTGTCCACCTTAGGGGATGGGAGACACAGTTTTGACAGAGAACTGAATTCTGTGATGTTAGAGTCAGAATTTACAATCCATACAACAAACGGATGAAAAACTTTGAAACTAAACATTGTATTTTACAACTGTCCTGTGGGTGACAACCCAGTATATGAGGCAGGCACCAACTCGATTTTTCTCTCAAAGAATGTGTCCTTACCCTTCGTCTGAAGGGGCTCTCCAGACAATATCTCATACAAACAGTCACACGCAGTCATATTCACACAAAGAACCAGGAAATCATAGGCAGAACTCAAAAGCAGAGTAACATAAAAATAAGCATGTTTTGGGGAGAAGAAAGCAAAAATACAGTCTTAAAACTCGATTGAGAAGGAATCAACTGGAATTGGGGGAAAACAATACACATCAGGATATTAATGGCAAATGGAGCTTTAAAGAAAAAGTAGACAGATGGAGTGACAGACAGCAGCTGACTTCTCCCCTGCAGGAAAGGAAGGCAGAGTCTGCAGAACAAGGCCTTCGAAAGGTCGTGAGACAGGTTGAAAATAGTGGGCTCAGCAAAACTGTCTCTCAAGAAAAACACTGTCCTGTTGAGAGGCTAAAACAAACTTAAAAGTTGATTCTTTAAGAAGAATATCAACATTGAGAAACTTTTAGCGAGAGAAGAAAAAAAAAAGAGGGAAGAAAAAAGACAAAAGAACCCTCAGAGTACTGTGAAGGTCAGCACATGGCCATCCCATAAAGATATCTATGGGACAATTTGACCAATTATTAAAAACTATTCCGAGATGTTAATTGTGATCTAAATAAGTGAGAAACATGTCTTGGAGCGTGACATATGTTTTCTAATTTATAGGGAACCTTTGAAGGTCAAGGGGGTGAGCAAAGTAAGGTGACCTACTTGATTAGATGTTGTCCTTGTTTTTAGTGTTATTACACAATTTTGTGTTCAGTGGTAATAAATACATCGATTGACATCCCAAGTAATTAGACCAGTGAGCAGAAGGAAAATTCACAGCAGTCACTGGGGCAGTTGGACATCAGGAGAGCAAAACATGGAAACCTTCTCTATTGCAGGTCAATTCCAAGAGTGAAAACTAAAAAGTAATTAATTTTTTTTTTTTTTTTTTGGTTTTTCGAGACAGGGTTTCTCTGTGTAGCTTTGCGCCTTTCCTGGAACTCGCTTTGGAGACCAGGCTGGCCTCGAACTCACAGAGATTCGCCTGGCTCTGCCTCCCGAGTGCTAGGATTAAAGGCGTGCGCCACCACCGCCCGGCTATAAATTTTAAAAGTCATAAAAATGGTCAGTTTTGAAAAAAACTGTAGATAACTATTTTATTTTCTCTGAGAAGATAACATTTTTATAGAAAAAGAAATTCAGAAGGTATAATTTTCAATGTATTGTCTGCATTTGAGGCCATTTGAACTGCCATATTCCTGACTTTCACGTGAACGTGATATTATGCTCTTTCCCATTTTCATTGATTCACCCTGTTTTTGCTGAATTTAATTGCTGTAACATACATATTTGTCAGTGATGCTTAATAGGTCAGTTGAGGATACATGTGGAAGATTTTAAGTGGAAGCAAAGGAATCATAAACTTGAGACCTTCAGCTCTAGTGGCCAGTCCTGACATCAAGGCATGCTCTGCTGCGGAATCCAAATGGGGGCAGCTTGCTCATTCCTTCAGTGTTAGTTTCTTTGGTATCACCTATTATATGTTTGCAGCATACATACACACACACTGTATATATACATATACATATGCATACACATACACACACACATATATATGGGATAGGGCTGGAAAGATATCACAGCAGTTAACAGCATGTATTGCTCTTGCAAAGGACCAGAGTTTGGTTCCCAGCGCCCATATGGTGGTTCCCAACTGACTGTAACTCCGATGCAGTTACTCTGGCACCCTCTTCTGGTTTCTTTAGGTACCTGCACACATGCAACACACACACACACACACACACACACACACACACACACACACACACACACAATGACTTCTTTTTAAAAATACTGATCTACAGCTGCTGTTCTCCAGAAGTCTAGTTCAAATTTACTAAGGGGAAAATCTTTGAGGAAGGAAAGTTTATAGTGATTGCCAGCAGAATCTACGATGTTCAATTTAGAAGGGGAGTTTCATAACTAAAACAAAACCAATTGTTGTGGCTTTTTTTTTTTAGCAGAACTTAATAATTCTTGCCTTTAACTGTAAGTAAATATTTCTTCTTCTGCCACAATGGCATCATAGAACCTTAATACTTATTATGAACTCTGATATGCTCATATCTTTCCCCTCAGGTTGCTGATGCCACATCAGTCCCAAGACCTTTCAATGTCTTGCCTGTGAAAACAAAATGGAGTCATATTGGCTTCCATGTTCTCCTGTTTGATCTGGAAAATCTTGTGGAATTACTGCTCCCCACTCCCATAAGTGATGTTGACCATTCTGGATCATTCTATGGAAGTGACATCTTGAAGAGAGCCAAGAGCACAGTAGAGAAAAAGACATTGACAATGAAAAGAAACAAGGCGTCATGTAGCTCTCTCCAGGCTGAGGCACACGCCAAGACAAGTGGGGACAGCTTATCCCCCGGGGACAATATCAGCAAATTTCCAGAGGAGAGTGATGGCATTAAAAGACAGAAGAAAATGAAGAGCTCCAAAAAGACACGCCCTAAGCCATCCAGCAAGGTCGATGCCAGCCTCACAATAGACATGGCGAAATTGTTTCTGTCTTGCGTTTTGCCATGGGGAGTGGATAAAGAGTTAGACAGCCTCTGTACCAGGCATCTCAGCATCTTAAAGCTGCAGGGTCCTGTGTCTTTGGGGCTCGCTTCAAATGAAGACCTCTTCTCCCTGATGCTACCCGGGTGGGATGCATGCAGTACTGAAATGAAGGAGTACTCAGGAGTAAATCTATTCTCCAGAAAAGTTTTGGAGTTGTCAAATAAATACACAGCCACTCTTCCGGACCAGACTGGAAGTCCCAGGGGTCTAGGAAATCACTGTGAATCTTGGCAACAATCGGATACTATAGTGTATTTACTGAGCAGACTCTTTTTAGTTAATAAGTTAGTTAACATGGATTTGGCCTGTGAAATGGACAGGTAAGAAGCTCTAGAGAGACCAATGGTTCTAATGGAGTCATCAAGGCTGTTATGATCAACCTCTATGTTCAGCTCTGCCATCTTCTTCCTTCTGTTGGGAGACAGTGTTAGAGATGCAACAACTTTTTAAATTCAGAACCCATTTAAAAAAATCATTTTCCCATTAATTCATTGGATTGGAGGATAATTATGTGTCCCTATGTTTTAATATTTATTTAGATTAGGAAGACATCTTGATGTCATGCAAACATGGGGACCTGAGATTGAGTCTCCAGCACTCACATGAAAGCTGGGTGTGGGTATGGGTGCCTCTAACCCCAACCTTGGGGATGCAGAGGGAGGTAGATCTCTAGATGTGGCTAGCCAGCTAGTCTAGCACAATGGATGAGCTCTGGGGGGTCAGTGAGAGGACCTGTCTCAAAATAAAAGGTCAAGAAAGAAACTCAACATTGACCTCTGGCCTCTACCCGCATATGCACACACATACACACACTTGAATACACACATAAACACGAAAATAAAATTAGAATTAATATTAGTTTACTCAACGAATATCCATTGTATTCCTATGTGCTAGAACAGTATCTAACATAGAGAGTTAGATGCTTAGTGAAGGCATAGAAAGATTGACGTGCATACATACATATGTACTTACATATGTCCATATACAAGTCCATATCTTGTAGTCTATTTTACATGGTGTGAGTTAGGTGTGAACAAGTAAGTCTTAGATAGGTGCTTATGATGGTTGGAAATGTCATCTCTTAACTCATACCACAACGTGTGCTTTGCTTATCCAGATAGGGGTGGTGTGATTGTGAATAGGTTGTGCCTTGTAAAAGGCCCAGCTCACCAGTAATGGATGGTAGCTGTAGTTTAATATTTGGCAGTTGCTATGCTGTGCCTTTACATATATAATTACATTTTTCATTCTGATTTTATTAAATTGAATTCCGTTCACCAAATACTTATTATAGTATATCCACAGCTTATGGCCTACAGAAGATAGAGAAAATAGAGTTTTGACTGAGGCAGGGACTCACTCAAATTATAAAAACTCTACACATAAAACAAATAAAGACTGCTGGAATAAAAGAAGGGGCCAAGGAGAAAGGTGTGTGATGTGAGTGGTAGGGGTGAGAGGGTGAGGCAAGGTGAGTGGTTGGTAGGGGTGAGAGGGTGAGGCAAGTCCACATTGCTGTTCAAGGACAGAACTGAACCTGCTTGCACTGCAGGGTGGGGTGTCTCTGCGATCTGTTGCATGAGCGTTCAGGTCAGCAAGTGTCTGTCCCTGATGCTGTGACAGAGCTCCTGCCCTCCAGTGCTTCCAGTTGGTTGGGGGTTCAGACGGATCCCACGAACTTCTCTGCTGCTTCACACTGTAGTGATGGTGTATCACGGGTGTTTAATATCCAGTGTGCTGGTGTGGATGGGGAGAAAACAGAGGCTGAAGTTGGGGGCGGGGTTCCGCTTCCTGTGAACAATTTGATTTTACTTTCTTTTGTTTATTTTGAAAACCCAAATCACACACACCCCTGCATACTTAACAACAAAATTAAGATAGACTTAAAAACAACCTTCCTGCCCCCCCGCCCCCCCCCCCCCCCCCCCCCCCCCCGCTTACTAAATGTTTATATAACAGCAAGGTATGCTTCAACTATATTATCAGTCTTGAGCTTGAAAACCCAGGAGAGAGCCTTGCCTCCACTGTGGCACTACTGTGTGACTTGGGGCTAGCTATTTAACCTGCCTAGACTTTACTTTCCTTATATACAAAGTGAACTGGGGAATGATTGATGCTAAGAATCCTTCAAATTCTCTAGATTTAGGGCTTCCAGTCCCTCCCCCATCAGGGGGATGCAAGGCAGAGGTTTGTTTTAATACAGAATCTGGGATGGAATAGCTGTCTGGGGTCCTGTGGTTTGAGGGTTTTTCAGCAAGCTTATCATTAAAAGGTCTTAAAAAGTCACCACAAAAACTATCTATGTTTCAAAAAACTGCCCATTAAAATAGTAGGTGTGGTGGTGCATGTCTTTAATCCTAGTACTCCACTCGGGGGAAAAGGCAAAGGCTGGCTGATCTTTGGTCTATATAGGAAGTTCCAGGGCAGCCAGGGCTACATAGTGAAACCCTGTCTTAAAACAAAGCAAAACCCCCATGGTCCATTCAATGGATTCTGGAATGGAGGTGTCAAAATGAGAACTTTTCTAAGTCAGCTCCTCCGAGTTTGATCTACTGGGGCCAGGATACTATGTTTTATTGAGAAATTCAAACAATGTGTTACTGGATATGTCATATCAAATCCTTCCAACAAATTTGTCTATTTTGCCAACACTGTATTATAGTTGTGCAGGCAGAGCAATCCCTGTGTGCTTCCCAACAGGGTGTGTGTGACTGCACTGAATTCGAAAGAAACAGTCTGTGACAGCATCCCTGACAGTGTCAGGAACAATGACCCAGCACAGAACCTGATGGTGCCTGGGGAGAGTTCCCTGGTGGATGGCAACTTGGAATTCCTAAATCAGTCACAGCAGCCAGACACCTTGCTCTGCAGTAGCAAGACCTCTCCTGTAAAGGGGGCTGCAGTTCATTCTGATAAGCTAAGATTTGAAGATCAGTTGAGAATGTATGTAGATCAGAGTTGAGGAATTAAGTCTAGAAGACAATGATGAAAATAATTTGTGTTCAACCCCCAATTTGCTAGGGTAGTATTGAGCATGTGTCTTCAGTTTATCGAAGAGTTTACCATACTTTTAAAGTAATATCCCTTAAAACTTTTTTCTCAACAGACCCTTCAAAATGGAGGCTGTACACAACAAGGGGAAATTCCATGGAAGTGATATTTTGAATATATCAAGTTTCTACGGTCACCTAAGAAATGGTAAGAGAGCTAATGACACAGATATGAGCTGGTGTATTTTTTTTCCTATAAAGTAAAATAATGGTATAACTGGATGGCAATGCTTATATAAGTAACATTGTAAAAATGCATAGATTGCATCCATGGGTTTCTAGATGCCCAAGTAACTGAGACTTCTCAGTAGATGAAAGGTTTGGATAGCAAAGTCCTGTGTGATTTATTAGATGATTGATTGCATCCATAACTTTATCATTCCCCTCCCCCCAAGCTACTGTCAGAGAGTTTTCTTGCTATTTCAGGAGGTTATTTTTACGAGTGTAACAATCTCAGATTCTCCTGAGTAATCGTCTCAGCCTTTAGCTTGTGTTTTGATGCCAAGTGGCCGATGCATCTCCCATTTGCCTCTCCAAGTCTTTGCATCCTAGGGACCTCTCCCTCAGTCCTGTTGCTCAGGTCCAGAACTTTGATGCCATTGTCTCACAGTTTCTTCAACTCGTATCCCATGTCTAAGCTTTCCATCATCCCAGAGTTCCAATGCTTCTGACTACCCATGGCCATGCCCCATGTGTGAGCCTTCACCCTGATGTGTTGCTGAATGGCTACAGTAGGTCCCTAACCACTCACTACTCCTGACTCTTATACTCTGTTCCCAAGTAGGACATCTCTGTCTCTGTCTCTGTCTCTGTCTCTCTCTCTCCCTTCCAGTAGCTTCTTTTTCACTACATTTCCCTAAGCCTAAGACCCTGCTTAAGTCACTACTCCCACTCATCATGTCTTGGTTCAGAGTGAAGTTGCATTTACTTTTGTCTCTTTATCCTTAAGCAACAGGACAAGCAGGTCTTAAGACTTCAGCATTGGTTCTGCCTTTGCCTGGATGGTTCCTTCCTCTGGTGTCCACAGAGCCCTACCTGCTGTCCTTCCATTCATCTTCATCCTCCAAGTCTTCCTCAAATGCCCCACCTCCTCTCCATAACATCCACCTTTTTTTCTGTTGTACCGTTCTCCATACACTTTTTCGTTTCTATGACAGTCTCATTCATTATTATGTCTAGTGTCTAGAAGGACTTGTGCAATTGTTCTGGGCTAGTGTATAATGAGACTAACAAGTGAGTAGACTTAAAAGATACGTGCTGACTAGAACAATTTCTGAGAGATGAATGAAGTAGGTGAGTGGGGTTCAAATTCCAGCTCTGTAGATTACTATGTATACACCCTTGGGAATGTCTTTCACTTCTATTAAATCCCTGTTCAAAATGAGAATAAGGATCCTGGCCTGATTTAATGCTACCTCTGTAGCTAAGCATCACTGACCTGTGGTACACACTGGCTCCACAATACTATCATAAAGAAAATTTAAGGTTCTTTCTAGGAGAGTTTACAAATAGCATTCAATTATGGGGTTCTAGTGTGTTCCAAGAATTCTGTTAATGGTTTGCTTATGAAATTTCACTTGACGTATAAAGAACCCTATGCATTAAAAGTATAAGAAGGTTCTGTTATTCTCAGAAAAAAAAAAAAACAAAAAACAGGGCTCCTAAAAATTAGATGGATCAATGACAGACTGCTCGTACTCAGAGAAGCAGCTTTGGCATGCAGATCTGACTCTTTCCTTCTCCCTTCATCAAATCACTCTTCCTTTGCATGCCTTTGGCAGCATCCCTTCCAGGTATCCCCTGCCTTCTTCTTAGTGTGTATATGCTCTTAATGGGGATGCTTCCTTCACTAGAGTTTTTTGTAGCACTGGGAATTGATTCAAATTTAAGGTTTAACATGTATGTATCTGTAAAGACTGAATAACTAACCAGATCCAAGGGTGCTCCTGCTTCTCCTGTGAGTCTCCAGCTGAATAGCCTTGAGAGTTAGTGTTACTGCTGAGTCATACTGCTGGTGTTTGGGTTCCATTTTTTTTTTTTTTTTTTTTTTTTTTTTGGGTTTTCGAGACAGGGTTTCTCTGTGTAGCTTTGCGCCTTTCCTGGAACTCACTTGGTAGTCCAGGCTGGCCTCGAACTCACAGAGATCCGCCTGGCTCTGCCTCCCGAGTGCTGGGATTAAAGGCGTGCGCCACCACCGCCCGGCTCCATTTTTTTTAACAAGTAAGATTAGGTTAGAGGGCCAGGGAGATGATTGGATAGGTAAAATGCTTGCTGTGCAAATTATGAGGACCTGAGTTCACATCCCCGGCACCCACATAAAATCCAGGGATGGTGGCACATGATTGAAATCCAAGTGCTGGGGAAAGGAAGGCAGCAGGGCCCCTGAAGCTTACTGGCTAGGAGGCCTAGTCAATCAGTGAGCTCCAGGTTCAATGAGAGGCCCTGCCTCAAAGACTACAGTGGAGAGCAATTGAGGAAGACACCTGATGTCCAACTCAGACCTGCATAGGTACAGAGATGCACACATGTCATACACACACACACACACACACACACACACACACACACACACACAGACACACACACACAGACACAGCTGAAATTTGAGACAAATAAAAGACCTCTTTTTCATAATAGAGAAATGAGATGAGCAGAGAGGTATAGGAAAAGACTCGCTTCTTGGCAATTGATTTTTAAATCCAAAACCCTGAAAAGTGAAATAACACCAGAGCTCTCTTTTTCAAGGCTTGACAGGAACCAGTGCCCGCTCCCGTTAGCAGAAATGGTGACTGAGTAATGCTGACAAGGCTGGGATCTTTTCTTTTCATCTTTACCCCTGAAGTTGCAATTAATTCTATGACTCCCTGACACTGCCAAGAAAACTTGGCTCCGGTATCTCTATCATATTAAAATTTTAACATCGCATTAAAGCATACTGTGAAGTGCCCCACGATGCCAGTAAGTAGTTACAGTGGAGACCGAGCCTTAGCTTTGAAGGTGAGTCACAAGGTCAGCAAGATGAGAGAGGAGAAGAGGAGAGAGATCAAAAGAAAGTATCTTCCTCTGCACTTGTGGAGCTGGGGGAGTGAGTCCAGAATGGGGCTGTTCTGGAAATAGGTCTGTGCACCATGATTGGGTATTTCAAATTCTTATTACACACTCCTTTAGAAAAACAATCATAGTAATAAAGCAATTCATTATCAACTTCTTTATGTTCTTAATTTGCTCTATACCCAGCATGTTTGTTCCATCACCATTCTTTGGCCACTAATATAATTTAATAAAAATATACATATGCAACATACATACACATACATATAAAATGTATATGTAATATATATATATAATTTGTTTCTATATAGGATGTTTGATAGAAAATATAATGGATAAAAACTAATCTTAGTAGTTGTTACTAGAATGTCCAACATGAATTAATACCTTAATTTTAGGAGACAGGTATAATTGTAATTTTCCCAATGTGGAAAGCCTCCATCATGCTTCCCTATTTTCTACCAGGACCTGAGACCTGCATGATGCCTTCACTCATCGGAGAGCCTTAAGAGATTGATTTTTTTTCATTTAGATGATTATATATACATTTTCAATTAATGAGAAGGCACTTTTATTTTTTATTAATTGCTCTTTTGTGTGATGAACTGTTAGTCTCAGTATGGATCAATGTACATAGAACAAGCCCCTTCTCACAGTTAGAATTTCCCACTGGACTTAAGGCAAAGATAGAAAGGGTATCAAAGAAGACAGCCTTAGAGGAAACAATGCCTCACACAAGTATGAAGCATTAGTATTTTACCCATCAGTAGGAGATGAAGGGCTGGATGAGGACAAGCCAATGCAGTCTCTGATTTTTCCTGTGATGGGTGCCGACTTGTGGCAAGCCTGAGCTCTTTGCATGAGGAGGTAAGAAACAGAAAAATCCAGTGCTTTGACCTAGTTTGGCAAAGAGTAGAAAGATGAATGAAGTATAAAAGTAAGTGCAGCTTGACAGTGTCTATGTTTGTCTACTTAGTCTGGCTGTATCTGAAAGTCATCTGAGATACTTCCCCAGAGTGCTACTGGCTACCCGTTCCCATCCTTGGACCTGCTAAATCACACCCCCTGAAAGGTTGAACCTGAGCTTGGTGTTTGTAAAAACAAGCATCCCCAGATGGTACTAATGTGCAGACAGCATCAGGGACTGAGCATGAGTTGCATTACTAAAATGAGTTCTCTGCATTTCTAGGTAGGAATGAGTATCACACACCTGAGGCTGACATCTCACTTCTGAAGCTAATCTCCTGTTGGAGAGACCAGGCTGTACAGGTATGACATCGTCCACGTGCCTCATGCCATCAGAGGAGATTCCTGCTACTAAGATCCAGTGAATCCCCTCTTCCCTGAGAATGCAAGTAGGCAGTTATTCTTATCCTGCAAGATGACCTTCTAGAACATTCCCTTCACCAAGCCTCAAGTATGGACAGGGATCAGGCAAAGCATAGAGGTGCCCCATAAGGATACACAAAGGTGGGTGCAGAGAAGAGTGGCCAGAGGAGGTAGGGTCATCCTAGCAGAGGTAACTCCTTGTCTGATGTGAATTCTCTTGGAAGCAGATTAGTTGTTATTGGGGTTGTGACTTTAATTGGCCATTTCCTTATGTGAAATTAGGCGATTTAGAGAGCAGCTTTGTATGATGTCCTATTCACATCTCTCTTCCAACTTCTTTGGGTCCCTGGTGGTTGCTGGTAGGTCTGAACATTGCACAAGTTTTCTGCCCCATCTGAGAAACGTGAAAACAGTATCATTAGGCAAAGTAACTAAAAACCCTTCTCAGGCGCCCTTTCAGAATCTTACATTTTCCAAAGAATACAAGGCTGGTGTTTGTGCCCAGACCTTTTCTTTATTACATTTTTTTACTGTTATTAGTGTACAGTGTCACACATGTGTGTCATGAATAATGACCACTGTCACCTCCACCCCCCTACCACTCTTGTCCACCCTGCCTCCTCTCTGAAGATCTCCCTCTCATGTTCCTGCCTATTTGATTGGCTTTATGACCTGATAAGATTAATCAGGGCCATCTGTGTGACCAGGGGTGTGGAGACTGTTGGACTCAGCTACAGGCACACACCTAAGGACAGTGATGTCCTTCTCCCAGAATCTATCAATAGCTCATAGTTCAGAGGTGAAAGATAGAGTCCTTAAGCCTCTCCCCCTGTCCTGACTGATGGTTGATAGGGTAGGTCTAGGGTGGGCCCAGTGCAGGTAACTACAGTTGATAGTTGCTTGGGTCTACTGATTGGCACATGTAGCCCTTTGCCTGTCTTTTGGCTCTCCCCACTTGCTCTTTTGCAATATTCTCTGAGCCTTGCGGGGGGTGGGGTGGTATAAGTAACTTATTTAAGGCTGGATCCACATCTGCAGGTGGGGCATCTGTGAGTCTCTGCATCATTACTGTTACTCATAAGGAGAGATGTTTGATGATACTTTTAGCATAATGGGATGTTCTTATTTATGGAAAAATTCAAAGTTCTGGGTTTTGGATGCTTTTTTACAAGACTGCTAATGATTTGGAATAATAGTATATAATTCATGAAAATAAAAACTGTCCCAGGTAACCGAAGCAATACAAGCTGTCCTCTTGGCTGAAGTTCAACAGCACATGAAGAGTTTTAGAAATCCACCCATCAGCAGTCAACCAGATCCAGTGGCAGAGCCCACCATTTGTGAAAGGATGCGGATCTCGACGAAGATGGGGTGGACTGAAGAAATAGAGCTATCATATGTGGGAAACTCCTCCCCTCTGAAAAGTAAGTGAGCGGCTTACCTGTGTGTTCTTCCAATGAAGCTTTCCTAGTACTTAGAATGTGTTGGGGGGTGTGAGTTTACAGTGTATCATTTCCTCAGGACTGGAGACACAAACTCCATTTCTGACTCATTCTATTAACAGTTTGTTCATATCATTATCAAGAATATCTGATTCTATTGTAGTTATATTTTATAGAGGGAAATTTGTATTGCATATAAATAAAAACAGAGTGAGGGTGTGGGATTGAAAACCCGAGTTCTAATCTCTAGCACTCTCATAAATATCTCAGCAGTGTTTCTCTATAACCCTGAAGAAAATGTAGGGCTCCATCATGGCTGTCTCATTTCTCATAAGAAAGGACATTGCCAGGTTTCTTGAATGATCTGTACAAGGTGCAGATGGGAAGGAAGCACCAGGAGTCAAGGGATGTGGAAATTAAGTGATGTGTATTTGAACTTCGTGACTTGCAACTTAGTCATTTTGCAGTGTTTTCTTACATTTCATGGTGTGTATTTCATCAGAGGTCTTAATACTTGCACATCTATGCTTCAGGTGAGGATGGATTACCTTATCTGAGTTTATATTTTCACACTGAGTATGTTCAATTCTGACTTGCTTTAGTGAGAAATTGTATAACAAATGCATTTCAGAGAAGGACATTCCCGTTAACATTTATTTACTCTTATTTTATGTGTATGTGGATTTTGCCTACTTGTATTTCTGTGCATTGTGTGCAGTCAGTGCCTACAAAGGCCAGAAGAGGCCACTGGACACCCTGGAACTGGAGTTACAAAGAGTTATAAGATGCTGTGTGGGTGCAGGAAATTAAACTCGGGTCTTCTGAAGGAGTAGCCAGTGCTTTTAATTGCTAAGCCACCTCTTCAGCCCAAGACTTGTTGTTTTAAATATGGCAAAGGTTTCTGTTATCATACATATTTTGGAAGTTATTTTCCTTTAATAACTTTGTGTATTTCCTTTAATAACTTTGTGTGTGTGTGTGTGTGTGTGTGTGTGTGTGTGTGTGTGTGTGTGTGTACGTGTATGAGGCTGGAGGATGATCTCAGGTATCATTCTTCAGGAACTACCCTTTTTGCTTTCTGAGATGGGTTCTCTCACTAGACCCTAGAACTCACAGGCTAGTCTGGCTGGCAACATACTCTCCTGATCCTCTTGGCCCTGCTTGCCCAGCGCTGGGATTCTAAGCACACATATTCATATGTGGCTTTTCTAGTGGATTCTGGGGATGAAACTCAGGTCATCCTTCTTGCATGGCAAGTACTTTACTGACCAGGTTACTTCCCAGGACCTCACTATACATTTTTACATTGTATATATTAGTTTGAATAATCCAAGGGGTTACATTAAATAAAGCATTTGGCATAGAAGGGGAGGCTTTGTAGATAAAACTGTCATTTTGGAGCTATTGGCCAGATTTAAATTCCTTGTTAAGCTGTGGTGGTTAGGGTGATGCCTCAGAGGTGGATATTGAAAATAATCTTTCCACATGTTCCATATCCAAAGTTTTATTCAGAAAATTAAATAACAAAACACGTTGTATTTTGTTTGTTTGTTTGTTTGTTTTTAACATAGAATCATGTAATTGTCATATGCATCTATTGAACAGGAAATTGAGTTGCTCTGTCTTTCAGGCCAGGAATGGGCATCCTCTGTCTACAAAGCTAGAAGGGAAATCTGTCTAACTAAAGGAAAAATTTGATGTATAACTAAGTATATCATAAGGAATAGCTCCCTTAACTGTACTTATGTGCTAAATGTATCTTCATTTAGCCTTAGTGGGGTCTCTATGCCCAAGTGAGAAGAGTTAAGTTCTTTCTGGTTACAACATTGCCTAGAAAATCTCCATGTGATGCTGAATTAGCAAGAAGCAGAAATACAAAGGGACACAACATGGGAGATGTGTGTCAGGAGCATCTAAGGTCCTTTCTCTTCCAGAATAACAGTGGCAATGATAATGCCCATTCATACAGTTTAGTGTGTTCAGAATTCTTTGTATAGTCTAACTTATTTAATAACATTCTATGCAGACATGTATATTTTCATACCATTATGCTGTATGTATGCCAAACCAAACCAACCAACCAACCCATCTGTGATGTATGATGACTGAAGAGAGCTCACCTGCACCCCCCATACACATTCATAACTGGCATCATACTAGATGAGGAAGAAACCATCTTTGATACTTGTAGCAGGAATCTTAGAGAGTCTTATTAATAAAATCAAATCTGAGGCCAGTTATTGGGGTGAATGCTGGTAGATCAGAGAGACAGAACAAGCCACAGCTATCTCACCTTGCCAATTCCTCAGCTGATCCTGTTTCCTCAGACTGGAAGCTTCTGTGTCCTCATCCCAATGGCTCTCAGCTGAACTGCTGCTAGAAGCCTGAATGCTTAACCAGCCAAACGCTTAACCAGGCAAATGCCTCTAGTTTCTGGTCCTCACGCCTTATAAACCTTTCTGCTTTCTACCACCACTCCCTTGGATTAAAGGCTGCTTTCTGGGATTAAAGGCATGAGTCACCATGCCTGGCTGTTTCCAATGCGGCCTTGAACTCACAGAGATCCAGAGGGATTTCTGTCTCTGGAATGCTAGGATTAATGGCGTGAGTGCCACCATTTTCTAGCCTCTGTATCTAGTGGCTGTCTGTTCTCTGACCCCAGATAAGATTATTAAGGCACACAATATTTTGGGGAGCACAATACCACCACATTTCCTCTCTTTTTGTCTAAAATTAAAAAAAGGCTTATAACTAATACAAGAAAAACTATCCAATAAGTATATACAATATATACAGTCAAGATTACACTAACGATGTCTAGTCCATTAACATTTGACAGATTCAGATAAAAACTCCCATATATATTAACAATGTCCAGTCCAGTAACATCTGATAAACTCAGACCAAAAAAATTTTCATTACTTATCTTATTTAAAATGAGTAGTTTCTTTTTAAAAGTAGATTCAGAAATAGACTTTTTTATCTTACCATATTCATATTTTCATAAAAGTTTCAAAAATCTACCTTTTATCATTTTTATATCTTCCTCTTTTTCTTTTTGGTGTAGATTCAGTGATCTACCCATTTATCCTATTATTTCTTTATCTTTTTTCTCAGAATAGATTCAGTGATCTATCTCATATCTATATTCTTTTCTCTTTTTTCTTTCTTTTTTAAACAAAAACTCTGAATCTAATCTCCATGTTCAGCTTTTTTCCTGACCATTAACAATTAACAACTTGTAACCAACCATCATAAACAATGACAATATCCATAACTCATTAAACGACCAAAAACCTCCCATCCCACCTCTTAAGAATGTGGGCGTCGTTTTCTTAAAATTACTTCCATCTTTAGGGGATCCTGAAAAGAAAATTTTTGGGTTAATTGTCAAGTCCTATATCATTTGTCCAGCCACTGCATAATGAAAAAGTGCAGGGCTTGTTTCAAGTCCTTGTTCAAGTAATCTGTCAGGCTCGATCATCTCAGCCAGTTGTCTCAAAATTGTCCTGAGTAGTTTGTAGTCCAAAGTCAATATTTTGGTGGTGTTAATCAGCTTAATGGCTTTATCATAGTCCATGTGGAATCATCTTTGTGAGGTCTCTTCATCCTTTTGAAGATTTCAAAGTCGCTGTTAGGCGTGGTCATGGTTCCCTGAAGACTTTTTTTTTATTTTGTGCCTCCTCTGTGATTTGGAGTAATCACAGTCTGACAAATGTCTGTCTCTCGGAACCATGAGCATTCTTCCCTAGAACAGAAAATCTTCACAGCAATTTCTCCCCACCATTTGTCTTGCCAAACTTTTCCAAACTGACCTTTGTCAATGCTTTCTTGTAACACGATGGTCCTGGCAATTCTTCTCTGAACCAGCAGCAGTAAACCCTTCGTCCCAGGTAGCAGCATCACCGCAGTCACCAACACGATGAGAAGGAGCTGGCAACGTGGAGCAGTAGCCACTGCTTCCATGGTCCCACCACTGTGTGAGGCTCAGTCCGGACTGAAGCTTCTCCCAAGCCTCCTAGGTGGGCCTCAAACTCGGGATCTTCCTGCCTCTGCCTCCTTCAGTAAATCCTACCAGCGTGCACCACCACAACTGGCTGAGTATAGCTCAGGTCTAAGCAGGGGCCCACAAGACCACAGGCAAACAGCTTTTTCATGAATTCGTACCACGAACGTTGGGCGCCAGATGTAGCATGAATCTTAAAGAGTTCTTATTAATAAAATCAAACCCGATGCCAGTTATTGGGGTGAACGCTGGAAGGTCAGAGAATCAGAACAAGCCACAGCTATCTCACCTCGCCAGATCCTCAGCTGGTCTTGTTTCCTCAGACTGGAGGCCTCTGAGTCCTCATCCAGAATGGGTCTCAGCTGAACTGCTGCTAGAAGCCTGAATGCTTAACCAGCCAAACGCTTAACCAGGCAAATGCCTCACGCCTTATAAACCTTTCTGCTTTCTACCACCACTCCCTTGGATTAAAGGCTGCTTTCTGGGATTAAAGGCATGAGTCACCATGCCTGGCTGTTTCCAATGCGGCCTTGAACTCACAGAGATCCAGAGGGATTTCTGTCTCTGGAATGCTAGGATTAATGGCGTGAGTGCCACCATTTTCTAGCCTCTGTATCTAGTGGCTGTCTGTTCTCTGACCCCAGATAAGATTATTAAGGCACACAATATTTTGGGGAGCACAATACCACCACATTTCCTCTCTTTTTGTCTAAAATTAAAAAAAGGCTTATAACTAATACAAGAAAAACTATCCAATAAGTATATACAATATATACAGTCAAGATTACACTAACGATGTCTAGTCCATTAACATTTGACAGATTCAGATAAAAACTCCCATATATATTAACAATGTCCAGTCCAGTAACATCTGATAAACTCAGACCAAAAAAATTTTCATTACTTATCTTATTTAAAATGAGTAGTTTCTTTTTAAAAGTAGATTCAGAAATAGACTTTTTTATCTTACCATATTCATATTTTCATAAAAGTTTCAAAAATCTACCTTTTATCATTTTTATATCTTCCTCTTTTTCTTTTTGGTGTAGATTCAGTGATCTACCCATTTATCCTATTATTTCTTTATCTTTTTTCTCAGAATAGATTCAGTGATCTATCTCATATCTATATTCTTTTCTCTTTTTTCTTTCTTTTTTAAACAAAAACTCTGAATCTAATCTCCATGTTCAGCTTTTTTCCTGACCATTAACAATTAACAACTTGTAACCAACCATCATAAACAATGACAATATCCATAACTCATTAAACGACCAAAAACCTCCCATCCCACCTCTTAAGAATGTGGGCGTCGTTTTCTTAAAATTACTTCCATCTTTAGGGGATCCTGAAAAGAAAATTTTTGGGTTAATTGTCAAGTCCTATATCATTTGTCCAGCCACTGCATAATGAAAAAGTGCAGGGCTTGTTTCAAGTCCTTGTTCAAGTAATCTGTCAGGCTCGATCATCTCAGCCAGTTGTCTCAAAATTGTCCTGAGTAGTTTGTAGTCCAAAGTCAATATTTTGGTGGTGTTAATCAGCTTAATGGCTTTATCATAGTCCATGTGGAATCATCTTTGTGAGGTCTCTTCATCCTTTTGAAGATTTCAAAGTCGCTGTTAGGCGTGGTCATGGTTCCCTGAAGACTTTTTTTTTATTTTGTGCCTCCTCTGTGATTTGGAGTAATCACAGTCTGACAAATGTCTGTCTCTCGGAACCATGAGCATTCTTCCCTAGAACAGAAAATCTTCACAGCAATTTCTCCCCACCATTTGTCTTGCCAAACTTTTCCAAACTGACCTTTGTCAATGCTTTCTTGTAACACGATGGTCCTGGCAATTCTTCTCTGAACCAGCAGCAGTAAACCCTTCGTCCCAGGTAGCAGCATCACCGCAGTCACCAACACGATGAGAAGGAGCTGGCAACGTGGAGCAGTAGCCACTGCTTCCATGGTCCCACCACTGTGTGAGGCTCAGTCCGGACTGAAGCTTCTCCCAAGCCTCCTAGGTGGGCCTCAAACTCGGGATCTTCCTGCCTCTGCCTCCTTCAGTAAATCCTACCAGCGTGCACCACCACAACTGGCTGAGTATAGCTCAGGTCTAAGCAGGGGCCCACAAGACCACAGGCAAACAGCTTTTTCATGAATTCGTACCACGAACGTTGGGCGCCAGATGTAGCATGAATCTTAAAGAGTTCTTATTAATAAAATCAAACCCGATGCCAGTTATTGGGGTGAACGCTGGAAGGTCAGAGAATCAGAACAAGCCACAGCTATCTCACCTCGCCAGATCCTCAGCTGGTCTTGTTTCCTCAGACTGGAGGCCTCTGAGTCCTCATCCAGAATGGGTCTCAGCTGAACTGCTGCTAGAAGCCTGAATGCTTAACCAGCCAAACGCTTAACCAGGCAAATGCCTCACGCCTTATAAACCTTTCTGCTTTCTACCACCACTCCCTTGGATTAAAGGCTGCTTTCTGGGATTAAAGGCATGAGTCACCATGCCTGGCTGTTTCCAATGCGGCCTTGAACTCACAGAGATCCAGAGGGATTTCTGTCTCTGGAATGCTAGGATTAAAGGCGTGAGTGCCACCATTTTCTAGCCTCTGTATCTAGTGGCTGTCTGTTCTCTGACCCCAGATAAGTTTATTAAGGTGCACAATATTTTGGGGAACACAATACCACCACAGATACTCTCATCACTTTTCTTCATTATAGTACTAGAAATTTCTTCATTATAGTACAAGAAATTTCATCAAGCAAGAGAAAGAAATAAAAGACTTGCAAATATGAGAGAAAGAGAAATTACCCCTGTTTTCAAAAAGACTCCACCAAGATTGTTAGAGCTAATGAATGAATGCAGTAAAGTTGCAGGATGCAAGATAAACATAAAAAATGGTAGGTCTTTTATATAACAATAATGACTTTGCTACAGAGGAAATGATGAAAGCAATCCCATTAGGGAAGAGTGCCAAAGTATTTTATTATTAATTGGTTCACTATAATTATACGTTAATAATGATAATCCCTAGGAATAAGCTTAACCAGGAAAGTAAAAGATGTTCATAATAAAAATTAAGAAACACTGATGAAAGAAAGACATATATTAAAACATGGACAGACCTTCCATGTTCATGGATAGGAAGAACTAACAAATTCTTCAATACATGGTGTTGGGAAAACTGTTTCAGTCCCTGAAGAAGGTTGAAACTGAAGTCCATTGCTCACCCTGTACAAAAATTAGATCAGTGTCAACGGTGTAAGATCTGATAATCTGAAACCATTACTGAAACAGAGGGTGTGCACATCAAGATATAGGCATGGATGCCAATTTCAAGATAGGACTCTGAAAGCACAAGAGGCCAAAATGAGCACTATACCAAGTGGGATTGTACCAAACTAGACAGCAAAAGCAATAGCACAGTAAAGAGAAAGCAGAAGAAAGGGAGTAATTATGTGCCAACTATTCATCTGACAGAGGGTTGATGTCCAGAATATATGAAGAACTCCTATGTTTAACAAAACAAAGAATCTAGCAGAAATATGGAAGAAGGATCTGAGTAGTTTTAGAAAGAAAAAAAATAGAAATGACCAGTAAATGTGTGAATATCACTGAATATCATTAACTGTGCTATTGACTATGTCAGAGGAACACAAATCAAAAGGGTAAGGAGGTGGAGCTTATCCCACTCAGAATCATTGATCTCATAGAACAAACATAAGAAACACTGGGTGAGTGTGTGGAGAAAGGGGAATTTGTACACATTGATGGAGATCTGAATTGGTGCAGCTTCTCTGGAAAATAGTATGAAAGCTCCTCAGAAAACTAAAATTAGAATTAACATATGACCCAGCTAACCCACTCATGAGTGTAAATTCACAGGAAATGAAATCTTCATGCTATGCCCAGGCTTATTATGACCCTTATTCACAATAAGTAAGATTTGGAGTCAGCCTAGGTTCCCGACAGCAGATGAGTGGGTGAAGATGGTGTGGTATGCAGTACACAGTGGAATGTTACCCAACAACAAAAGACCAAATCCTCTTGTTTGTGGAGAAATAAATGGATTTGTGGACATTATAGTAAGTGAAATAGGCCAGACGCAGAAAGACAAATATCATGTTTCGTCTCAAATGCAGAAGCAATTATCAGTAGATGTTACCAGAGAGGAGAACTGTGGGGGTCATGAGGATGGAAGAAGGATGAATAGGTAGGATCTACACAAACCACATCCATGTATAGAAAAGTATGAGTTTCTTTCCTTTAATAAAGATAATTAACGTTTTTAAATCTACAAATACATTATTTATTCTGTTCGCAATAACAAAAGAATAAAAGAAAAAGAGAAAATCTTGCCGTAGACATTACTGGCAATGAGTGATATAGTCACACATAACCCCATACAGTCTGCTTTCCAGGTTAAGTTCTTCAAAGTTTGCATGGCATCATTCTCCAACTGCCCACAGTTGCTCTTCTCATTTCTTTCTCCAGAATGACATGCTCAGAGGGAGGCATTTGTGAATGTGTATGTGTGTGTGTGTGTGTGTGTGTGTGTGTGTGTGTGTGTGTGTGTGTGTGTGTGGCTTGGGGATTGTTGGTAGGTCACTATGAGATGTCTTCCATAGGCTTTGTTCCCCAGTGGATGGTACTTTTTTGAAGGATGTGGAACATTTACATAAGGGGCTTCTCTGGGCCATGGGAGTAGACCTCATTTTTAGCTCCATCACCCACTTTGCATCTGCTCTCTGCTTCTTTATTTATTTATTTATTTGTTTGTTTGTTTATTTATTTATTGTGTATACAGTGTTCTGCCTGCATGTCTGCCTGCAGACCAGAAGAGGGCACTGGATCTCATTATGGATGATTGTGAGCCACCATATGGTTGCTGGGAATTGAACTCAGGACCTCTGAGTTCAATTGAACTCAGGACCTCTGAGTGCTCTTAACCGCTGAGCCACCTCTCCAGCCCCCTCTTTATTTTATTTTACACACCAGTAATTACAAAGCAGCACAAACCCAGACACTTGACAAGATAGCAGAAATAAAACCCTCTAGACCAGTGGTTCTCAACATGTGGTCATGACCACTTTGGAGGTCCAAGGACCCTTTCACAAGGGTCACATATCAGATATTCTGCTCATCAGATATTTATATTACAATTCATAACAGTAGCAAAATTACAGTTATGAAGTAATAAAGAAATAATTTCATGGATGGGGGTCACTACAACATGAGGAACTCTGTTAAAGGGTTGCAGCATTAGGAAGGTTGAGAACCATTGCTCTAGACCAAATCAATGAATACATATTAATGCCTAATCTCTACGAAGCTCTGAGT
The DNA here is from genome assembly GCF_007827085.1 of Peromyscus californicus insignis. Lineage (NCBI taxonomy): Eukaryota > Metazoa > Chordata > Mammalia > Rodentia > Cricetidae > Peromyscus > Peromyscus californicus. The sequence continues at coordinate 69,084,469 of NW_026294402.1, forward strand.
GTGTACTTTTATCAGCCATTGCACCAGCAATGCACTTGATTATAAAGGCTTTACTTTGGAATATAAATTGATGCTTATGTAGATTTTACTGCTTAAAAAATATCTAGGAAGTTTTGCTGAAAATTACAACCGATAAACGTTAAAACATAGAACTGACCTTTAGCAACATAGCAGGATACAAGATCAACTCAAAAAAATCAGTAGCCCTCCTATATACAATTGACAAACAGGCCGAGAAGGAAATCAGAGACACATCACCCTTTACAATAGCCACAAATGATATAAAATACCTTGGGGTAACACTAACCAAGCAAGTGAAGGACCTATATGACAAGAACTTTAAGTCCCTGAAAAAAGAAATTGAAGAAGATGTCAGAAAATGGAAAGATCTCCCATGCTCATGGATAGGCAGGACTAACATAGTAAAAATGGCAATTTTACCAAAAGCAATCTACAGATTCAATGCAATCCCCATCAAAATACCAACACAATTCTTCACAGACCTTGAAAGAATAATACTCAACTTCATATGGAAAAACAAAAAACCCAGGCTAGCCAAAAAAATCCTGTACAATAAAACAACCTCTGTAGGCATCACAATCCCTGACCTCAAGCTCTACTATAGAAAACAAACAGCTTGGTACTGGCATAAAAACCGACATGTGGACCAATGGAATTGAATTGAAGACCCTGACATTCATCCGCACACCTATGAACATATAATTTTTGACAAAGAAGCCAAAAGTGTACAATGGAAAAAAAGAAAGCATCTTCAACAAATGGTGCTGGCATAACTGGATATCAACATGCAGAAGGCTGCAAATAGATCCATATCTATCACCGTGCACAAAACTTAAGTCCAAGTGGATCAAAGACCTCAACATATATCCAGCTACTCTGAACCTGATAGAAGAGAAAATAGGAAGTAGCATTGGCATAGGAGATCACTTCCTAAATATAACACCAGTAGCTCAGACACTGAGAGAAACAATCAATCAATGGGACCTCTTGAAACTGAGAAGCTTTTGTAGAGCAAAGGATATGGTCAACAAGGCAAAGTGACAGCCTACAGAAAGGGAAAAGGTCTTCACCAACCCCACATCTGACAGAGGACTGATATCCAGAATATATAAGGAGCTCAAGAAATTAGATATCAAAATGCCCAACAGTCCAATTAAAAAATGGGCTATAGAACTAAACAGAGAATTCTCAACAGAGGAAACTCAAATGACTGAAAGACATTTAAGGAATTGCTCAACATCCCTAATTATCAGGGAAATGCAAATCAAAACAACTATGAGATACCACCTTACGCCTGTCAGAATGGCTAAGATCAAAAACACTGAAGACACCTTATGCTGGAGAGGATGTGGAGCTAAGGGGAACTCTCCTCCACTGCTGGTGGGAATGCAAGCTTGTACAACCACTTTGGAAATCAATATGGCGCTTTCTTAGAAAATTGGGAATCCATCTCCCCCAAGATCCAGCTATACCACTCTTGGGCATATACCCAAGGAATGCTCAATCATACCACAAGGGCACTTGCTCAGCTATGTTCATATCAGCATTGTTTGTAATAGCCAGAACCTGGAAACAACCTAGATGCTCTTCAACTGAAGAATGGATAAATAAAAGGTGGTACATATACACAATGGAATACTACTCAGCAGAGAAAAACAATGACATCATGAGGTTTGCAGGCAAATGGATGGATCTAGAAAAAATCATCCTGAGTGAGGTAACCCAGACTCAGAAAGACAAACATGGTATGTACTCACTCATAGGAGGATACTAGATGTGGAACAAGGATGACTGGACTGCTACTCACATCACCAGGGAGGCTACCTGGAAAACAGGACCCCAAGAAAGACACGGGGATTGCCCAGTGACAGAGAAATGGATGAGATCTACATGAACAGCCTGGACATGAGTGGGGGTAATGAAGGGCGAGGGTCGAGGGAAAGAGAGCTTGGGGGAGAGGGAGATCCCAGCTGGATCAAGAACAGAGAGGGAGAACAAGGAATAGGAGACCATGGTAAATGAAGACCACATGAGAATAGGAAGAAGCAAAGTGCTAGAGAGGCCCACAGAAATCCACAAAGATACCCCCACAACAGACTGCTGGCAATGGTCGAGAGACAGCCCGAACTGACCTACTCTGGTGATGGGATGGTCAAACACCCTAATTGTCGTGCTAGAAACCCCATCCAACTACTGAGGGATCTGGATGCAGAGATCCATGGCTAGGCCCCAGGTGGATCTCTGGGAGTCCAATTAGCGAGAATGAGGAGGGTTTATATGAGTGAGAATTGTTGTGACCAAGGTTGGATAAAGCACAGGGACAAATAGCCAAACGAATGGAAACACATGAACTATGAACCAATGGCTGAGGGGTCACCAACTGGATCAGGCCCTCTGAATAGGTGAGACAGTTGATTGGCTTGATCTGTTTGGGAGGCATCCAGGCAGTGGGACCGGGTCATGTGCTCATTGCATGAGTTGGCTGTTTGAAACCTGGGGCTTATGCAGGGACGCTTGGCTCAGCCTGGGAGGAGGGAACTGGACCTGCCTGGACTGAGTCTACCAGGTTGATCTCAATCCTCAGGGGAGGCTTTGCCCTGGAGGAAGTGGGAATGGGGGGTGGGCTGGGGGGGAAGGGGAGGGGGGGCGGGAGGGGGGAGAACAAGGGAATCCATGGCTGATATGTAGAACTAAATTATATTATAAAATAAAATAAATTAATTAATTAAAAAAAAGCAAAAAAACCCCCATAGAACTGAAATGTTAGCTGAAAGGGATAAGCAGTAGGTATGTGGGAGAAATAGAAAACCTTCATGGGTGTACATTAAAATATTTGATAGATCATCTCATTTAAATGTCAAAATATTAATGTTTTCGGTAGATATTAATAGACTAAAATAAGTAAGGCATCTATCATACATTATGTACTTTCTCAAAGACACTAGAGGTAGTTTGGGCTTGATGGATGCCCTGTCTTATTTTTAGCTCATATAAAACTGAGACACCTTATCATTTAGCCTTTGTACCTATAAGCTCTGCTGAATTCCATTGTTGTTTCTGGCTTCTCTGAATTGTCTTAAAGATTCCATTGACCTTGAAAAACAGTTTTCTGCTTTTTCCCCCCTAAAAGTTGTTTCATTTTCCACAGAGGTTAAGACTGATGTTTTCTGTGCTATTATATGAAAATCTGGAAATTTTGTCATCTTTTTAAATCCAAGTCATCAGAATCCTAGCCTGGCTCAGCTGTCCAGAGATGGTGGTGTCCAGGAACGGAGTTAAGTATTTCCTTGATAAAGGTGTGCAAGCACCATGGCATCGATTATTGTCCACATACCCATTTAAATTTATTGACAGAGAAAAAGTGATCTAGACTCCCTCGCTGAAATCAATGTGTTTTGTGCTATTGTTCTCTGGAGCTGAGGCCTGCCCCCTGACACAGATCATTCAGGAACAAGGATGGGGCCAATCTGTCTTCTTCTCTCTCAGCGCCTAAGGCACTCTTTCACCTCCTAGCCAGTCGGAAGTATTTATTGAATAGATGAATAAGCAGATGAGCAGTGGGAAATTTTGTTCTCCTAGTTAGTAAGAAAGGGCATGGTGGAGCAGTCAGTTGATCTCTGTGCTTTAGCAGCCAGAATTGATGTTGATACACACTGAAGTTCGTGTTTTCCTAGAGACATCATCCAAGGGGCATGTTCTGTACACAAAACAGATTCACACACAGGCACACAGACACACACAGACACAGACACACACATAGACACACACAGACACACACACACAGGGACACAAACACAGGAGTCTAGATGATCACTCTTCCTGACAGTTACTCATGTATCTATTTTTCACTATTTGTTCATATACCCATTTCACTGTGATCTGTAGTTGAACAGAACATGGCCCTAGCCTGCCTGGCCAGGTTGTGCTCTCATTCCTTATTAAAGAATTCATGCCTCAATATGGGTTTCCCAATGTTCGTCCAACCCTGTGCTGTGCCTCCACAGGAACTTCTGGCTTGTTCTAATCTCTTGTCCAGCTAAAGTAGAACCTTCACAACCTAGGAGGCCTGGGTCAGCTCGTTCTGGACTCCTTATGTAGCTAAGGATGACCTTGAACTGTATTTTCTTCCAGATTTTTTTTTATTAGTGTGTCTTGGTGTGTATCTGTATGTGTATGTCATGAGCACAAGAGCAGGTGCCTGTAAAGGCCAGAAGAAGGTATGAGTCTCTTGGAGCTGGAGTCATAGATAGTTATGAGCTTCTGCTGTGGGTGCTGGGAACCAAACTCAGGTTCTTTCCAAGAGTGGCAAATGTTCTTAACCACTGAACTATCTTTCCAGCCCCACCCCACCGCTTTTATGAGGCTGGTCACATTTGTCAAACCGTTTAATGTCATTTCATCAGATAATACCGGTATGAATTCCAACCTCAGAAAATAATCTTGGTGTAATTAAGGATGAAGGTCCTTGAGCAAAAGGCAGACATTGAGTGAGTTTTGCACTTTCTGCAGGTAGCACAATGTGGAGAAGCACAGGGTGATTTCTAGGGGAGGATCAGCTACAAGGGAAATGGCCCACTGGTCCCTATGCCCTGGAAACCTATTCGCATGAGAAAGTGGATTGTCTTCCTGACTCAGTCTTCATTTTTGGAAACATTTTAATTGTGTGATAAATTTGTCCTATTTTCAACCTTGGAATGATCTGGAGAGGTTTAGAATGCCTTATTAAGCCTTTGCTATGTCTAAGGTTCAGTGTCAGATACAGATTTTCAACTGTGCCACTTGCACAGTGCTGGATGGACACCCTTCTAAAATTCTATGAATCACCCGACACTGAAGTTGCTCATGTATACAGCTCTATTCTCTACCATTTCAGGATCCCAGGGGGCAGAAGATGTAACTAATCTTGTGCTCCTAGCAGCAGACAGACCTCCTAGTATAGGGCAAGGGATTCTTATATATTGTTACAGGAAGGAACCAGTGGCTAATGAGTGTCTGTGGCAGGCACATATCAGTGAACTCTGATCCAAGAAAGAAGAAATGCAAAGTGACAAGTTACTTGTCTATGACTAGAAAGAGAATGGAAGTGGCCACTACATGGATGACTGTTCTAGTCTAAAGTGTAAGCTCAGGGGCACTTATTTAAATCTGCCTACTTAGTTCAAGAGAAATTTACCTATAGACAGGAAAAAATAACCTTATGGTATTTGAAGGAAACCAGATAATGCATATTAAGCCTCCTGAGAATAAGGTGCAATATGAAGCCTTCTGACTTGAAGAAAATTTGCTATATATATATATATTACATATATACATACACACACACACACACACACACACACACACACACACACACACACACACACACATTTGTCCTCTGCTGAATTTTGTTTCCCTCTATGCAGTGGTTCACCCTGCTGGAGAACCACTCTTTAAGGAAAATCCTTTTAGGTAGTCTGATGTCGCTCTGCATCTGTCCTTTCCCAATAACATCCCACTAACTTGGGGAGTTCCTTTTTCAGCTCCCTTGTGTCAGCTCCTTCCTCCATGCCCAACTGCTAACTCCCCAACCTGACTGCAGTTGTCTCCACCCACAGGGAAAGGGTCTCTCATCCCATGCACCTGCTCCTAGCCCAGAGTCCTCAGATCTTACACACAAGGTCACCATGGAGACCATGTTGCCTGATTAGATGACAGGAAGTCCTTGCACAATTAAGCCCTGTCCCAAAGGATTATTAAAGAAAATTCCACGATTTTCAATTTAATTGTGCTTTATTATGTAATACAGAATATATTAAGGGCATCTTAAGTTTAAAAACTAGTGTGAACTGATAGTGGAAATTGAAGGGAAATAATGGGCACAATGATGTCATCTGCACATAGGGTCATGTGATACACTAATGATTGGATTTCCCAATCTGTGAACTGATAGTGGAAATTGAAGGGAAATAATGGGCATAATGATGTCATCTGCACATAGGGTCATGTGATACACTAATGATTGGATTGGATTTGTGACTCAAAATGTGCAAGTCCAAAATGTAGCTTAGGATATTCCACTTTTTCATACAGTGTTTTATAGTCACTAATATTTAAAATATGTTTAAATTATTTTCATAACTTCATTATACTCCTTGCTATATTCAAGGTAAATCCCTTAATATATCAATGCCAGAATAGAGAATGAGCAGACTGATCATCCATCTTTTGAACCCATCACCTCTTTGAATATAAGCTAGGCCCTCTCCATTCCAAACTGTGTAGTAAGCATCTGGGAAGAACAGGGTCTAGTTTATAGCTTCTGAAAAGCAGATATCTAAGAACCCAGGAGCATAGTGTGGCATGAGACATTTAAGTTCATGTCTCTGTGGAGACACAAGCTTGAGTTTTAAGGGCTCAAGCAGTGGGGGAAATATGTGATCTGGGGAACCATGTTGTACTCAACATGGAACTGAGCACTGTTTAAACCCTTCTTTTGAAGGGAGGACTCACCCCACCATGAGGTAGGTGACACCTGACTGCTTACAACCCTGGTTATCGCCTTCAGGATCTGTCCCCAAATGGGATCAAAGTACACTCCTTGGGACAATGGATAAGCAGAGTGACAAGGCCAGCCTGTGCGGACTGTAGGACTCCATTAGCAGCCATCTTTGTTATGGAGTTTCCATTAGGTGGGTGGATGGCTTGCGAGGTCTGCACGGTGAAGAGAGCTCTCCTCTTGCCCAGGTCTATGCGTGCTCTTCTTTTCTGAGAGATGCTACTTTCCGGTCAGCCTTTGTTGCTCTAACTCCACTTCTAGAAGGACCCATCTGACATCAGTAGGAAAAACAGTGTGAGAAGGGAAGGTTGCCAGGACAATCATGGAAGCAGGCCACCAAGACCTGGTCAGGATAGGGGAAGCATGGCTAGAGCAGGGTAGGGAAAACCAGGACCTGTTGGACAAAGCTTCTGATGTGGAGCTAAAAGATCCAGACAATCCTAAGATGCATCATCTAGGGAGAACGCAGACATTTCCGACACTAAGAAACAGGAGGCGCATAAATTTCAAAATTTATCAAATTATCCTTATTCTTGGCCCTTTCCTTGTAAAGTAACACTTGTTTATGAACTTGATGTCCTTGTTAGTTTTTCTTTTTTCATATCTTTATGACCTCAGGAAGGGTTTATTTGGCTTATACCCCCAGGTCACTGTCTATGATTAAGAGATATCAGTTCAGGAATTCAAGGCAGGAACTTGGAGGTAGGCTCCATGGCGGAATACCACTTGATGGCTCACTCACAAGCCCTTGCTTAGCCACCTTTCTTACATAGCCCAGGACTTCCTGCCTAGATATCGTGCTGCCCACAGTGGTCATTTAATAATCAAGATAATCCCTCATACACATGTCCATGGGGCAGTCTGATCTGGGCAATTTCTCAATGGAGATTTTCTTCTCAGATGACTCTAGGCTGTGTCAAATTGAAAACTAAAGCGAACAAGGACAACTAGAGGCAGCCTTGGTGCTTCATGTCCCACAAGAAACGTATTTTCTTCATATTACATAAAAGAAGGAAATTTTACCTCCTTAGTTTTAATCCAAACAATGGCCAAAGCTCTCTGTGATCACCAGAGCTCAGATCTCATCAGCAACACTGCCCGGGTGTGGCTGTGGGTCTTGGCACAAGTCCCTCCTCTTTTGCTTCATGACTACTTCAAATTGGTTTCCTTCTGACCCACATCTAATGTTTGCCCCAACTTCTGTCCAATGATTTGGTTTGATGTCTCATCTCTTTCAGCTTCATTTGAGATGTTTGTAACTTATAGACACCATCAATGTTTTGTTCATAGTTTTTAAACATGGACTTATGTAGACATTACTCATCATTTTTGAAATCAGACATCCTGAATTGAAGCACTAACAAGTCCTTAAGTGTCTGCTCTTTGAAAATTTCCAGATATTGCCTCTATTATTTCTCTTTACCACATGAAACCTTCTTGATTTTATGAATTTAGCAAAGCAAGGTTATATTGAAGTATGCAATTGATATCCATGAATAGACTCCATGATTAAACCTTATGATCTATATCTTGAAACCATCTACTGAGTCCCAGAGTTATTACACCATTTACTTCTCCTATGCCATTGATTTGTATGTCTTTCAAACTTCTGAGATTGGGTGGTCTCAATTATTTATTTTTTTTAATATGACACTCTTGCAGCATGCAAATGTTTCAGAATGGCAAAGTACCTGTACACGGTAGAGACTTGCCTGACCACCTGTGTGCATCAGTGACATGCCTGGTTCTTATCCTCCCAGAAGAGATTGAAACCAATGGATGCCTTTCCCTTGCTGTGGAAAGTGTTTGATGCTGGCTGCTGCATCGGGGTGGGGCTAGTTAGACTTTCCTAATGGATCTCAATCTCAAGCTTTCCCAGAAGTGAAGTCAATTCAAAATATCCCAGAGAAACAACAAGTCCAGGACTCCAAAGTATCCATTTACCATTATTTCCAGGTAGCGTGTGGCCAGCTGATTAGCAAGCCTTTCCTGGTCTTGCTTGCCATTTTCTAAAGCCTCAGTGGTTCTCGACCTTCTAATGCTGCGACACTTTAATACAGTTCCTCATGTTGCAGTGGCCATCAACTATAAAGTTATTTTCATGGCTACTTCATAATTGTAACTTTGTTACTGTTATGAATCATAATGTAAATATTTTTGGAGAGAGAGTTTTGCCAAAAGGATTTCGACCTGCATGTTGAGAGCCACTGCTTTAATAATGGTAAAAATGGTTTTGTTTTTGTTTTTCATTTTAATTACCAAGTGAAGTGATTCTCTGCCCCTTTTATTCAGCAAACAATTAGGGCATGTTGGCCTAGCTTGCTAGCTCCCCAATGCTGACCTGAACTCTTAGAGCATGCCATCAGACTAGAATCCTATACTCCTATTGGACAATCCCAGAGTTGTGGGGTTTTTTGTTTTTCGTTTTGTTTTAAGTGATGCTATTTCACAGGGCAGGATGGGAAGGATGAAGTTTTTCCAAAAGAGTGAGTCTACTTATGCATGAAAAATGAATTTCTTTCTGGGTTAGCTCGAGCCTTTCCCAAGGACAATTTTCCTATTTCTCTATTTCCAATGGTGCTTTTTAAGTGAAAACAAACATTTAGAAGTTAGTTACATTTTCCCACTGTCAGTGGCAACCCACTGCCAATGTGTTCATTTTTATAAATGCCTAGTGTATATATTAGTCAAAATGATAGTTCGATAAATGCAATGTTTTCATAAATTGAAAATAATCATTGCATTGGCCCCCACAGTAAATTTGTTTTAAATATTAGTTTATTATATGTGTTGGCTTGTATTACAAATATTTCCAGTAAGCAAACACAAATCATTTTTATATTCAGCATTTAAAATGTATCTTAACTTGACCATTAAATCATCTATTAAATATTCAATTAAAGTGGGGTTTGAACCTTTTATTTTATTTTATTTTTTTAATTCGTGGTCAGGTATTCGGGAAGCAAGCTGGTAAGATGTTCCTGGTGCACAATTTGCCTCATCCCTTGTTCTGTGTGTTTTGTCAGAGAATGCCTTAATGTAACAGAAATCAGATTTGGTGTGTATTTTTACACCAAATCAAATTGTGCAGGCGCCACCCTCCACTTGCTCCAAAACACGAGAAAGGATTAGATTCCACCATGGTTTAGCTTAAGAAAGCCACGCCGCTCCGGAAGAAGCCTGTGCTGAGAGAGCAGGAGTGTTTACTGGAAACCGTGTCCCACAGCACCCAGTGCAGAGCTGGACTTACTAAGTTTACTCCTCTGGAGTTCCGACTCCTCCTGGAATGTTACAGTATGTGGCTTTTCTGGTTATTCTGCAGGCGTAAATCACACATAGAAAAGATGTTGAAAAGATGTAAGAATGAAACTGTGGTCCAGTGCTGACTGATTGTGAAAAGCACTTAGGCGCACCCGTGATAACGGCACAGGGAGGGGGAGGCATCCTGAGCTGTCATCTTTATTATGGTTGGCAGGCTTCCCTTCCCTGCGGCACTCAGTAGAGCCCCCTCCCTCCCTCCCCAAGCCTCACTTTTCCAAGTTCACCAACCATAATTATAAATTACAGCCTTTCTAATCTGTTATTTTAAGGTATAGCATTAATACCTTTTCTCAAATCCAGAAATTAAAAAAAAAATCAGTAAAACTTCATACGGTTTTTATGGGGCAAAGTGCCACAATACATCACAAGTTCTCACACTTTACAGCCAGTTCCTGGAGGTTAGAGCTGTTTCCTGTCCTCATAGACAGGGCTGTTTAAATACCAGAGGAGGGGCGAAGAGGTGGCTCAGTGGTAGGTGCCTTTGCTGCTCTTGCAGAGGACCTGGGTTCAGTTTCCACGACCCCTATGGGGAGGCTCAAAACCACCTGTCACTCCAGTTCCAGAGGATTCAGTACTTTCTGCCCTCTGCATGCACATGGTGCATATAACTCACATAGGCACATACATGTAAATAAAATTAAATAAATCTTAAAAAAAAATAAATGATAGAAAAATACCAAGCAAGCTATTCCTGCACTGTGTGGTAAACTAGGTTGTTCCCATTGTTATTCGGGGTCATTGTTCGAGATCGTTCTCTATAGCTATAATTTGAGATTTTGCAAAATACTAGATAAATAGGTCATTTCATCCATAGCTTCCACTTTACATATGAAAAACACAGAAATTTCTAAAGAGTCCTTCCAATGTCTAATGCCCTTGTCTTATTTCAGAAATGATCAAAATTGCAATTTTAAAACTGTCTTCCATATCTGAACCACCTATAAAAAATGAAATAACTAATGCAGAAAATTATTGATAAATTTATAATTATGTATTTCTAATAATTTGTATTTTGTGATATTAAGTTTTGGGATGGGACACATGTCAATGAAGTATGTAATCTGAAATGAGGCAATTATGACAGTCATGTCAATTTTTGGTCTCAACATTAAATTTATTTTTCACTGAGGCAGTGTCTCAGATAGCTCAGGTTGGCCTATGACCACCTTGAACTTCTGATCCTTTTCCTCCACCTCCTAAGCCCTGGGATTATAGGCTCACCCTAGCATGCCTGGCTCATATGTTGCTGGGGGTCAAACCCCAGGCTTTGTACATATTAAGCAAGCTCTTTACCTTCTGACCCTAAAATTCATTTTGATGCATAGTAGGGAAAACTTCTGAATTACCTTGGTAAGCAGAGGCACATTTCATCAACAGAGTTTGATTGGAGAATTTTGCATGAACAAAATTTCTTTGAGCTAACATTTTCACATACACACACACACACACACACACAAACACACACACACACACACACACACACACACACACACATCTTCTGTTCTCAGTGGTGGATCTTATAAATTAAACAGTAAAAACAGATTCATCTTGGGTCTATAGGAAAATAATTTTTGGCAGTACAAATCCATGTTTATTATTTCTGAGTTTAATAAGAAATAGCATAAATTTGCATTAAAAATGAACTTATTTAACAATAGCTACAGTAAAATTTTGAAAACATAATTTGAGCTAGACCCATAAATCTCTATAAAAACTGCTGAGAATCCATGTAAGGAGCACGTCTGCAGGTTTCTCCTGCACAAGTCTGAGCTCCTGGTACAGAAGTGGCAATGTTAGAAATGTTTGCCAAATACCCTACTGTTTCATGCTCCCACTTTAATTGAACATGAAAAAAGAAAGGGCTGGGAGCTGCTTCCATTGGTAAAGTGCTTGAGACACATTCAAGCTTGAGAACCTGGTTCCCAGCACCCATATGAAAATAAGCCAGGCCTATGACATGTGATTGTAACTCCAGCTGTGGGAAGGGAAAACAGGCAGGTCCTTGCAGCTTGCTGGCCAGCTGTCCTAGTTGAATAAGTGACCCCAGGCCAGAGAAACAAAAACAGAAGTGGACCAACCCTAAGGGACGCCACCCAAGCTTTTCCTCTGGCCTCTACAATCGAGCACATACATGAGCACACACACCAAAAGGGGCTCATGGTGTGATCTGAATAACACGAACTTTGCATGTGTCAAGATTCTGACCATGCTCCTTCGAATGAGCCCTTGCATTCTTCACTGGTCCCTGATAGGCTGCAGAGCTGTGTACCATGTTAATGCCCAGCTTATGCCAAGCAAGCTGTCGGCTCACAGAGAGAGGAGTTCCAGGAAGTCACTGGGGCCTTTTTCCAATAACACTCTCTGGCATGCAGACCGTGCAAGGCTCTTTTGCAAATGGCTATTGCAGTGAGATCATGATGAGATTTCCTAGAATCATATGCAATTCTTTTCACTAAAATTTCCAACTTCAAAACTTTCTATAAAATTGTAGACTTCCGTCCACTTCCTTCCTGCCACATAAGCAGAAGTCAGTGCATCCCAGCTCCCTCTGCCAAGACATCAAAGGGCTTAAGTCACTTGGAAACAGGCTTTAAAAATCATGATTTAAATGTTTTATTGTTGTGTTTATTTCTTTGCAGTGTATGTGTGGTGTGCCATGGCACTTGTGTGGAGGACAGCTATGAGAATCTATCATCTCTTTCTGCCACCACAAGTGGACTGAACTTAGTTTATCACGATCAGTGCTTTTACCACTGAGCCATTCAACTGCTACATTACTTTAAATGTGCATCTCTTTGTTTTAGATTTTAGGCTTCAGTTCTGTCGGATCTTTGTGTCTTATTTTAGATATTTCATAAACGCAGGAGCACTAAATAGCTACCTCTGTAAATTCTCTTAGTCCTCAGCAATCACTGAGGGTTCATGGTAGGAATGGTGTGCAGTGCTCTGCAGCCAGGGTGACCCCAGGACAGACTGGCCTTTCTGAGCCTTGAGCAGCTGTGAGGGTTGAAAGTCCCTCCAGGTTTAGGTACAACTCAAAAGGAAGGTGCTTTCCTGTGTTCTTCCTCCATGGGCTTCCTTTGTATTCCAGCAAGGCTAGAATTGCATGCTGGCCCATCCACCATTCAGTCACTTGACTTCCATCACTAAAGAGACCCCCGTTATCAAATCTGTCGCCATCAACTCATGTCAGCTCTCCATGGGTGCAGTGTCTTCTAACAAGTAAACACATAGACTCACCAGGGACCGGGCCACATACTTGCCTACTCAAGAGGATGGAGATCAGGAACCACAGCTTGCCTACAAGGCAGCAGTGGGCTGGAACTGGGTCCATCACCTTGCTCAGCAGCCTCAGGTCTTTTGCAAGGACCCCGTAAGCACAGCTAGCCAAATGCACTTGCAGGAAAGTTCAGGGGTATAAAATTTGCAAGCCAGGCAGTGGTGGTGCACGCTTTTAATCCCAGCACTCGGGAGGTAGAGTGAGGTGGATCTCTGTGAGTTTGAGGCCAGCCTGGGCTACAGAGCGAGATCCAGGACAGGCACCAAAGTACAAAGAGAAACCCTGTCTCGAACCACCCTACCCCCCCCCCCGAAAAAATTTGGTGTGTATGGCATACTCCAAGTCCCCTTGGTCTGGATGTAACTACCAATAAAGGTTAACTTTTACAATGAACCCTATCAAGTTGGCATGGTGGTGCACACCTTTAATCCCAGCATTTGGGAGGCAGAGGCAGGTGGATCTCTATGAGTTTGAGGCCAGCCTGGTCTGCAAAATGAGCTCAGGACACCTAGAGCTACATAGTAAACCCTATCTCAAAAAAAGAAAGAAAGAAGGAAGGAGGGAGGGTAGGGAGGGAATGGAAAAAAGAGAAGAAAAGAGGAACAATGAACCCTGTAACCTGGGGACATGGATGGCATAGGAATGCAGAAAGGGAAAACATTTTTATTTTAAATTTTGATTCTTTGGTCATGGGTAACTTCCCCTTTCTCTTAGGATAAAGCACATTTCATAAAAATGGTATGTAAGGATCCTTAACAAGCCGCCTTTGGGGCCTCTCTAGTCTTACCTTACCCTCCACCTTTACCTCCAAGTCTGCAACTCATTCCATCCAAACGTTATTTGTCCTAGAGGTGTGCTGTCTGTGGTTTCATAATGCCCCACCACTAGCTTATGTATTTGTTTCAAATGTTCTGTGTGCCTCCCCTGAGCTAAGCACCGAGCAAGGGCCCCAGTGTACAGAAGTGACAGATTCAGCACCATTGGTTCTTCATCACAGTGTTTAGCATCCCCTCCCTTCTTCCATTTTGTGTCCCAGGTATCTTCTGGGACATTTATTACGGTCCTCAGTATAGGTCAAGTGGCCTGACCAGTATCACGTCTCTGGCTACCCCATGTTATGTGTGCCTGGTGCCTTGTTTATCCTAAGGAGAAATCCTGTATCCACCTTCTTACCAGTATCATGTCCAGTGTTTCCACTGGGACAGGCTCCTGAAAGACACTCAACAAACATTTGAGCAGACAAATGCCAGGAGATTCTAGAATTGCAATGTATATTTTAAATTGGACAGTCGGCTTCTCAAGCAAAACTTCTCAAGTCCTGTTAGACCAGTGGTTCTCAACCTTCTTAATGCTGTGACCCTTTAATACAGTTCCTCATGTTGTGGTGACTGCCTCCCCAACCATAAAATTATTTTCGTTGCTGCTTCATAACTGTAATGTTGCTACTGTTGTGACTCATAATGTGAACATCTGTGTTTTCTGATGGTCTTAGGCAACCCCCGTGAAAGGGCCGTTCAACACCCCAAAGGGGTCATGACCTACAGGTTGAGAACCACTGTGTTGGAAGCAATGAGCAAGATATTTGGGATCAAGTGTGGTACCATACATCTGTAATCCCAACATTTGGGAGGCTGAGACAGGCAAATGGTGAGATCAAGCCCAGCCCGGACCACAGAGCAGATGATATGAAAATCTTTAATATAAGTGGAATTTTCTTCATTAACAAACTTAGTTACAAAAAAAATGCACATAATGGAATATTGAAACAATTTAAGGATTATATGGTGTCCTTATTCTCATATAATGTAGTTTTTAAATTACCATACAAAGGCAGGGATTTAAATATGGTGTTTTCATCTATACAGTGAGCAATGTAAACCCTCACTTCAAAATAAAGCACTGGAGACTCAGAGTAAGGAAGCGAGGCAGGTGGTTGTGTGACCTAGCAAAGCCAGGCATCAGGTCACAAAGGCGGCTGCACTGATTGAGGAGAGGATGCCTTAGAAGCCCAGCAGAAGCCCCTTCTCCCCTTTGCTCATGGCTAAGTAACCAGGAGGGTACAATCTCCCATGCCATCTGGTTCAAAGGTTGTTTAAGTTTGCCTGTTTCTTACCAAAGGGCCGTGTGTGCGTCCACCTCTTCATTTTACATTCTGTTTAAAGCTACCAGACACGTGACTGTCAAATCTGCAGGCAAGCTTGGCTGTAAACTTTCGATAGGGTGTGGGTCATTCTCTAGCACAGTTTAGGGGAGGGGCTAGTACTCTCTGCTTAATCTGTATTTGGACCTACGCTAGCCAGAGGCACTGTGGAATGTGGACCATTATTTTATTTCTTCCATCTGCTTTGTTCCTACTTGACAGAATGTAGTTTTCAGTTTGGCCTGGTAACTAAGGAAGGTAAATTGTTTTCCTGTAGGCTGACATGTATGGGTGTGTCTGTGAGGATGAGGATCCTTTCTTTAATTTATCACATGAATTCCCACATAAAACAGTGCTATGTCACATAGTCAAATGTCCCTCTAACTGGTTTTCCAAAGGATACAAGTGTGCTCCTGAACAGGGCACTTTTGATCTCAGCCTTCTGTAAGACCAAAGGACATGGCAGCCAGTCAGAGCTCCAAAGCCTGGACTTTGATTGACTGAGATAATGCAGTCCCAGACATTATTTTTTGATGGCCTGAGTGTACGGAGATAGAATTTGGAATCGGGTAGGTAAATGGAAAGTTAACATGCCCATTTAGGCTTTTTCTCTCAAATATCAAATATCTTAAATGAGCTTTGGAGAGGTGCTGGACCACATTCAATTTGCAATCAGTTTCCTTTAATAAGATTTTGCAGAGCAGGAATTCTTCCTTGCTGATTAAAATGAAAGCCATAAATTTATGAGTCATGCCGACCACATTTCTTGCATAAGAAAGGACAGTGTGCCCACAAGCAGCCCAGAACTTCTAAGTAGTGGCCCAGTCTTTTGGAAGGAATATGGGTTGGTTTTCTTGTTTGTTTTTTTTGTTTTGTTTTGTTTCTTTTTGGCAAGGTGTGCAGTTGTGATTCCTATAGATTCTTAAGTCTGGGCCTGGGGGCAGGATGTTGCCAAGACAAAGGTTTGCCCTATCCTCAAGTAGCTAGGTTCTGCTTAATTTACATAGTATTTTCCAGAAAACAACAAAACAAGTCCATCTGTTAACTGTTTCACTGTCGACAGCTCCTCAGCTGGTCTCCTTGCTGGTGTCCCGAAGGGTCCCTGAAAGTTGCAGCAACTGAGATGCCACTCAAGGATGGTTATTGTGAAAGATGAAGGCCCACCAACTGGCCTGCCTCCCTACCTTGCAGTCCAGCACTTTAAAGACAATCTAGATGAGGATTTGATATCTGATACATGAAAGCACAAAGCCGTGAAAGGCTACCTCGGGTAAATAATTCAAGTGCAACTGCGAAGCATGCCTCTAGTTAGGGTTGGGACCAATCTGTCATTAGTTTTATGTGCCACACTGTAGGTACTAGGAAGTTTGGGGATATAAACCTTAGGCGTTTCTCAATAGGGTGACTGCACTAAGGATCCAACCTATTATTAGAATGGAAACTGTTCTCTCAGTGGCTCCTTAAATGCCTTCTTCCAATCTGAGATGGTGGAGAGAGCTAAGTGATCACCCAGCGTTAGTCAGCAGTCAACTCTCTCTGTGGCGTGGGCATATGAGCAGCTGTTAACACACATAGGTCAACACGTATCCAATTATGGCCATCTATAAGCAAGTTCAAATCATTTTCCCATTCTTCAGTTTCAGACACATGCCTGAAATGCTGAGAGCTTTAAACTCTTGTAATTTAATTCTGTCACATTTTTGTGAACTGGGAACCATTTTATTCACTTTACATTAAAAGAAAGTAAGTTCAGTCCTTCCCTCACAATAAGTGATTTGCCTGCATTTAAAAGCAAAAACACACGGGGGATAAAGTGATGGCTCAGTGGTTAAGAGTGATTATTGCTCTTATAGAGGACCTGAATTCAATTCCCAACATCCCTATCAGGTGGTTCACAACCAACTGCAGCTCCAGATCCAGGGGAATCTACTGCCCTCTTCTGGCTTCATCAGGCACTGCACTCAGAAACACACATATACACGTAATAATAATGTGATACATACATTGGATATAATTATGTAATTTATAAGGTTAAGGTTGTGCTTTTTTATATATAACATTATAAAACTTGAAAGATTTTTGTTAAGGTAGTTATGAAATTGTCTTGGGGCTACATCTGAGACTCTGCACTTCTGGGTATGGATGTTTGTATTAGTGATTGAAATTTTATTTTCAGAAGAATCATAATTTTTTTTCTGTGACAGAGCATGTAGCAAACAGTATTGATTATAGTGTAATACACAAAGTGTCAGCACCTAGATTTAAAGCCTCTCTTTGACATATTGCAGGAACTGGCTATGAATCATTTCTCATGAGAATCAGAGATTAGTCCACATTTACACATGAAGTGCATGCTCACTTGGCAATTTTCGGATACAATTAGTAGTGATTCTCCTGCTGAGCTTAGAACACCTGAAATGTTAGTTCTCAGGAGAACACAAATACACTCCAAAATTCCCTACTTTGATTTTTCAAATGTGTATACATCAGAACAACATGTGTATTACAAGGTGTTTTATATGTGTGTGTTTAAACATATAAGTGTATGTACATACTGTGTTTAATTTTTAGACAACTATTTAAATATATTCTAGGACAATTGCTGTTGTTATCCTTCCTTTACTATTCTAGTTGTCTGATCCTACTGAAAAATATTGTCAAGATGCTATGTCCTTCCCACCCCCAAATAAACTTTCTTACATGCAATTATGCTGAAAACACATAGCATTTCTCCTACAGAATTTTTTTTCCTTTTTTTTTTTTTCAAAACAAGATTTCTTTGTGTAACAGCCCTAGCTGTCCTGGAACTTGCTTTGTAGAACCAGCCTGGCCTCGAACTCACAGAGATCTGCCTGCCTCTGCCTCCCAAGTGCTGGGATTAAAGGCATGTGCCACTATGCTTGACCCAGAAATTTTTAAACTTGTTTTCTAGAAGAAGAAGACATAAGCAAGAAAGAGATGGTCTGGGTTTAATGGAATTTGTTATATAAATCTGTACTATCACTTCACATTAGGAATTATATAATGAAAGAAGTATTAGTTCATGGGAAAAGTGAATTTAAAAATTTTCCTTTTAGAAAAAGTAATAAAATCCAATGCATTAGAAATAACTGAGTTGGAAAATGTAAGAGAAAATTGGGGAGAGGACTCAGAGGATAAAGCGCTTGCCTTGAAATCAGGAGGTCCTGAGTGCAGATCCCCAGAACCTATGCCAGACCAACAGGACAGCTGCCTATAATCCCAGCACTGGAGAGCTGGAAACATGGGGTTCTTTCCTTGGGAAACTGGCTAGCTAGACCAGCTGGAATTGGGAAGCTCAACCAAGAAGCCCTCCATCAGTTAACAAATGTACAGCAACTGAAGAAGTCACCTAATGTCAGCCTTAGGTCTCCACGTGCATAGGTGTGCACCCCACACATGCAAAAGCACATACGTGGATAAAAGAACTGAATAAATAAAGTGATGTGATTAGAAACAAAAGAAAACATGAAACGATGCTAAGCCCTCGTGGGGTTTTTCTCTCTCCTGAGCTGTGCGTTACCTAGCTCCAGGTTCTATGAGTGTGAGCACTGCATAATTCTAAGAACCGAGGCAAAGTAAATAGGAGAACTTGATGTCTCTGTGTCATCAGAATGGAGGTCAGCGTCTGTCAACATTGTACAGGCTAGAAATAAATCCCCGTGGAGTGACTGTGAATGCAAGTGAAGAGACAGTTACCAGGCACCGAAGACAGGCGCTGTCCAGCATGGACTTAGCCACACATGCAAAGCAGCTCTCCATCCGACACTCATTTCTGTGGAAAGCTACTCACTGAAACTCTTAAGTCAAGTTTGAATTTTTAATTGTCAAACAAAACCAGAATACATAGTGATTTTCACAGAGCAGTCATTTAGTGTATGTTTTTTTTTTTAATTACGTGTATCTCTGTGTGTTGGCAGAAAGGGGTATGTGCAATAGGAGTTCAGGTCCAGCTACAGGCCAGGAGAGGGTGTTGGATCTCCTGGGGCTGGAGTTAGAGAGAGCTGTGAGCTGCCTCGTGGGTGCTGGCAACTGAATTTGGATCCTCTGCAAGAGCAGTACATACCCTTAACACTAGCCATCTCCCTAGCCCCTGATATGATTTTTTAATACCTTTCAAAAAATAAATCATCATTAGCCAACAATGACAAATCTACTAAATTTTCTTAAAATTAATAAATGTAGAATAAAAATGCCTGTCATGAAGTCTTGACTTGGAATATCCAAAACTACCCTTGATTTTCCTTTTTTCCCTTAAGAAGACTTGAGTTGTGTTCATGCTAATGAGCAGTTGAGCTTAAATCTAAAACTTGACAAAACTGAGGAGCACTGAATTTAAAACATTTCCAATAAACCTTAGAAATAACTGATTTGTTTATCTTCAAACCTAAAATTTGGCTTAATAATTACAATTATTTATATATATAATATATATAAAATTATTTATATATACTCAACTTACTTTTCAGAATGTATTAATAATATTATCATTTTTTAAAATATAAATTTCAGTGCTCTCTTTTCTGTACTAACAATTTCAGCACATACAGATGTGTTTACATTCAGGACTGGAGATGAAGCTCATTTGAAAGAGTGTTTGCCCAGCATGCACAAAGCCCTGGGTTCCAGCCAATACATGATGGTTCGTACCCATAGTCCCAGCACTTTGGAGTTAAAAGCAAGAGAATCAGGAGTTGAAGGTCATCCTCTGCTACACAGCCAATTTGAGGCCAGCCTGGGCTACATAAGACCCCACTGTAAAAGAAAATGTATTTACATTCTATTTTGGTGGCATGATGATTTTCAGTTGGGTGCACTTGGAAATGGGATTAAATTTGCTAACATGGGTGACATTACTGGTCATTTGTAAGACTGATTGGGTGGCCCGAATGAGAGACTCAGCCATGTCTGTTCAGGTCACACAGGCTTGTGATTGTGTGGGATACTATAGAGATTGCTGGCCTGTAAAAAGCAAGTCTTTCCATCATTCTTTCTGAGGGATCCAAGGAGAGCGGGCCAGCTGGAACTTCTTGGTATGAATCCATCAGCTGATTGACAGCACCTACATATTCTTGCCCCAAATATATTGTATGAACAGCATATTACAGTCTGGGCCGTCTCAGAAAATCTATACTCATTTCTTGATTCCAAATGTGAAGGTCCCCCTTAAACCCTGCAGACTCCTGGAAGGATTTACAGGGAAAATATAACAAGACTGATTTTCTAACACGTGTTGGACACACAGCTCACATAAACCTCTGCGCAGCCTCCTGTAGATTTATCGAGGTGGTGCGAGAGGATTCTGCCTGCCGACCGCTCAGTATGACTCTCCTGTTTCTGAGTTATGTCAGGTACACGGGAATCACTCCCAGCCTCTCTCAGGGGACTATAGCTGTTGCCTTTAAATCCTCAATTTGACACTTTTCTGCATGGTTATTAGGGCTTTTAAGAAATGTATCAGGACTCTCAGCTAGCCTAGGGAAAGCAATTTTTCCGGAGACCATCTCCTAAGCAGGACAGCAGTGGTGTGGTGTTTGGTAGCCCGTGTTTGGGGGAACATTTTATGAAATGTTGTTATTTTCAGAAATAAGGGGTGTGGGGGGAGAAAAGGCTTTGACAACTTATTTGTAAGGTTTTACAGAGCCTTTTGTGGGGCTGTTCTAAAAATCGGCTTGTTGGATGACATTTCATTCTGGTTTTCCTTTGCTTCTCTATCTGTTGACTTGGTGGTAATCTCTTTCATGCTCCCTATGTCCTCTGAGTGTTCTGTAGGTGAGCCATGTTAGTTGTAGACTATTTGAGTACAGTGGCTGGACATTGATGGTGGCTCATATCCATCTGCTGCATTTATCTTTCCTAGGAGATGCAATCCAACCTTCAGTCACCCCAGACAGGTACCATTGGTACTATTTTACCAAAGTCCAACTTGATGAGAAAAACAAGTTTATTTGGCTTGTTTATGGGGTGCAAGCAAAGGGTTACTGGCAGGAATGTGGTTGAACCCCTCAAACAGTTCTATCACAATGAAGTCCTACTCCATCATGGATGGCAACCCCATAGAAGCTACATCATGGAGTCCCACTTGTAATTAACCTTTTACTTCTTACGTATTGTAGCACTTCCCAAGATCACTTGCAGCTGAAGGAATGATTAATAGCTAGAAGCCCAGGAAAAGTTCTCTCAAACCTCCCTTGTGGCTAGCAATAGCCCCATTACCATTACCTTAGACTTGGCTAGCATTGTGTTGGCCTGCTCTCGTTGCCATGGTGATAGTGACTGGTGAAGATAAGCACTGCACAGCACCATCTCTGGACTACACTATTTTCCTTCTATGCTATCACCACCGAGAGCCAAAAGGTCAACTCACCTCCACCTCCAGCCTTTACTTCCCAAATTGTAAATCTTCTTGGGTCCTAAGCCTCAGCCAATGCTGACAATCTCTTGGATCTGTTGACAGATTTTTCCATTCTACTTCTGATCACGCTAAAGGGTAACAGCTTCTCTCCATCAGAAACAGGATACTACAGCGGTCCAAAGCACTTGTTCTGAGTTACTATTTCCTCGTATGTGAATCCTAGTGACCCCATTAGCCTTAACTGTCAACTTGGCATGTTTGAGACTGAGTTTGAGGAATTGCCCAGATCAGGTGGGTTTATGGGAATGTCTGTCGGAGGTTATTTTGATTGTTAATTGATGCAGGAGGGCCTGGCAACCCACGGTGTGTAGTACTATTCCTTGCCGGTGGTCTTGAAGTGTGTAAAAAACCTAGCTAAGCATAAGCTGGGGGGAGAGGGAACAGGGTCCTTCCATGGTTTCTGCTCCTTGTTCCTGCCTTGAGTTCCTGCCATGAGTTCCCTCTGTGATGGGTTGTGACCTGAGGTGTAAATTCAGGTTCATTCCCTACCCGAACCTCCTTTTAGCCAGAGTATTTTATTACAGTAACAGATGGATTTCTTAGATTATCTAGTATTAATCATATAGTTACAGAAATCTAGCAAACCTATACTGCCTTAATAAACTTAGATGACAGGTCATAAACATCTGAACCTCTGTTTTGTTCCTTTTGGTTTTGTCTGAACTCAAGGATAATGATTGCTATAGAATAGTGCTGTTTAAGTATAAAAAGATAGTTCTGTATCTGGCATGGAATGTATATGTTCCATAAAAGTCCTGGTCATATCAGCTTACCTCTTCTGAGCACCTTTTTTTAATTGCCTTTCTTAATTCCTCTTTTTCCTGGTCTAATCCATCTATTATCCACACTGCAGTGGGCAGAGCTTTCTAAAGTGCAGTCACAATCCTCTGCTGATCCCGATTTGCCATCTACCATTCTCAAAACAAAGACCAGGCTCTTTCCAGGAGAGTAAGAAAGCTGTTTTGGCTTGAATGAAAAAATGGTTCCCATGGGCTCATATATTTTAATGCTTGGTCAACAGTTGGTGGAACTGTTTGGGAAGGATCAGGAAGTGTGGACTTGTTGGAGGAGGTGTGTCACTGAGGGTAGGCTTTAAAGTTTCAAAAGCCCAGGCCATTCACAGTTGGCTCTTTCCTTGCTTTGTGATTGTTGTCTTAACATGTGAGCTCTCCGCTACTGATTCAGCACCATGCCCACCTGCCTGTTACCATGCTTTCTGCTATGATAGTCATGTATAGTCACCCTCTGAAATGGTAAGCAAGCCCCCAGTTAAATGCTTTCTTTCATAAATTGCCTTGGCCATGTGTTTCTTCACAGCAGTAGAAAAGCAACTAAGGCAGAAGCCATTATTCTTTATCTTGCCAATCAGATTTGCAAATTAGTATGACTCAATGGGAACAAACTGACAAAATCAACCAATATGCTAAATACTAGTAAGTTCCTTGGGATTTAACATGTGTGCATGTCTGAAATGCCCTGGACACAAGTTTATCCTTTGTGAAGTGACTATTAAGAAAAAAAAGATTGTCCATCAGGAGGGGACCAGAGAAACAACCCTAGTATATATGTAGCTCAGCATTCAAAACACAGAGTTAAAACACAGGTGCAGAATCATGCAACACACATCTTATTCTTATCCTCACAGGAACAGAATGCTCCTAGATGCCAGTACTTCTGAGATACAAATTGATTATCTCTGGGAAGACAGGTAAAATGACTTCCTCCCAAGGGGAAACAGGTGAGGTGAAGGGACAGAAGGAAGAATTTCCAATTGTAGAAATCCCTTGCACATGTTTTATGCACGTGTGTTTAAAGGATAAATTACTAAAAGAAGCAGTATCATCCCGGAAGAGGCCCCTACCTTCCTAAGAAATGCCTCCTGTCTTTGCCAATCAAACTTTCTTAAGCTTGGTGACCCGTGAAGCTGCTTTCTTCTCATGTGGGCTCCTGCTGAGGACATTTGCTTCATTTTTCTCATTCTTTTGCCCAAAAGATACTTGTGATGCTTTTACATTTCCTGAGTTACTTCCCAAATTCTTTTTTTCTTTTTTTTTGGCTTTCTAGGCTTAAGTCAACTTGTTTTAATTAAGACTTTTCCTATAATAAATAGTTCATATTTGTTATCAAATATATACAAAGTCAGAAGGATATTATGACATTCTAAAACATGACTTGACTTCCACTTTAAATCTAATATTTTTCCTTTGTCTAAATGGAGAATTTCATGGTTGTGTAGAATGTGTTTTTATGGGGTCCACTGCCCCATCCTCTGTACTCTAATTCCTTTCCTATCCCCAACACTGATTCCTTGCAATTTCATGTGTTCTTTTTGTTCTTTTTTAAACTAACAGAGTCCACTTAGTGCTGCCATGATGTACATAGTTGTAGGCCAATCTACTGGCGCACGAGCAGCCTCTCAGGAGCCACATACCTGAAGAAGGTGAATTCTCCCCTTCCCAGCAGCCCTCACTTATTCATAGCTCTTTAGTTAGGGGTAGGGTTCCCAACTGCCTCCCCTGTGGCATGCTGGGACTTTTGTCCGGCTTGATCTTGTAAAGGTCTTGTGTACACAGTAACAACCACTGTCAGTCTATATGTGCACATGCCCTGCTGTGTCTGAAAAGACTGTCTTGCTAGAGCCGTCCACTTCCTCTGGCTCTTCCTGCCTTTCTTCTCCCTCTTTTGACATGATCCCTGAGCCTTGGGACAGAGTTTGGCACAGAGTCTCATATAGCCTTTGTTGACCTCAAACTGACTGTATAGCCAAGGATGACTTTGAATTCTGGTCCTCTTCTGATCCTTCTGCCTCTACCTCCCAAGTACAGGGGTTAGAAGTGTGTGCCCCACAACTTGTTTATCTGGTGTTGGGCATGCTGGGTCAAGCAGTCCTCCAACACAGCCCTAAATGCTTTTTGTAAACACCCTCGTGGCAGTGAGCCCTTGTTCTTTGTACCCATGAACCACTGTAATAGGACCCCCCACAGTCTATGTTAGAGAAGAGGCAATAGGTCCAAGACTGGAGTACTCCCTCAGCACCCGAGTGTACACTGTGGAATAGGGTTTTTTTTTCCACACTGAAGTCACTGTTCTATTTTTGTGCTTTCTGCTTCTCCCTCCCACTGAGCTGCTGACAGAACTGTGTCTTCTCTGTTTTATTAGCAGTATATATGGAAAATGTGGATGACTTTATAAAGAAGAATGAATGTCTCTTCCTAGGAAAGACTTTGGAAAAGCCAAAAATATTATTATAATTATAAATGTGCACAGCAATATTAAGAATAGCTAAGCAACTTATGTAAGAACACACAGCCAGATTTAAATATAGAACCCCAAATAAGATGAACTCATAGTTATTATGCCAATATTCTTTGAAAGGTTTGTTGGTGACCTAGAGATAGTTTCTTTAAAGTTGAATTTGGGGCTAGCAAGATAGCTCAGTATGTAAAGGCACTTGCCACCAAGTCTGATGACCTGAGTTTGATCTGCAGGTCCCATATGGCAGAAGGAGAGAACTGACTCCTGCTAGTTATCCTCTGATCTCCACATGCATATTATGACAATATCTCCTCCCACATGCATGTAAAATTAGCAAAACTGTAATGAATTTGAATTTGAAGTCCAAACGTTTTTAGTCTTAGCAAAGGAAATAATGCAAAGTGTAACCCAACATTTTGCATAACATCTTTAGTTCTGATATATCACAGAACACACAACTAGGAATGTTGAATTGTCAGTTTTAAGTGAAAAACTTCAAGTTCTGAGTTATGGTTGACATTTTGGTGTTTTCATATTCCTGACAGTATGTAACTCCTCCCCAAATAAATTTGGCTTCACAGAAACTAATTATAATATTGGATCATTCTAGCCAAGCCAGGATGATAACAAATAGACACCTTGTTTATTAAGATCTGCCACAGATAAAGGTGCCAGAAATAAATTAATGACTGTGGTAACAGCCAGGCTTTCTTGCTTACAAGAAAAATACCTTGACATATTTTTTGACTCTGTGATTGGTCTACATTTCCAGGGTATAAATTAATCTTTAGAAGATCCTAAAAAAAATACCTTCCCCGGACACTTCTCGTATACATCAAGTTGGCCGTATTAACAATCGAATCACAACCCTGTAATTCAGAGGATAGCAATTGCTTATTGTGAGCAGCACAGCGGCTCTGGCTCTCATTTAGGTCAGCCCAGGATTGCTGATGCATCGTATGGTACAGGCCAGGGATGATGGATGGCGAGCTCTGATGCCCATCCCTAAGTGATTGGGAAGATTGAAGACACACAGTTCACTTAAGCTTGCTTACTATTACATCAAGTCATCAGTTTGATAGGCAAGCCGAGCTCGGTGTCGTCCCACTGACTGTCTGCAGGAGCAGCATTTCACATCTTTAAAAAAAGAAATCTGAAGACTGGTATTTAGGCTGACAGTGCTATGGCTGGATTCATGGTTGACCATGAGGGTTCACCTCAAACCCGAGGTGGGAGTTATTGATCTGACTTTCTTCACTGAACAGCTCAGTATGGGTGTCCCTGAAATTATAAGCCAACAATGCAAATGTGTTTCTTTTAAACTTTACTTAGGCGATGTGAAAGGACTGTCAAATGATGTCAAGATTTATGCCTAGCTTCCAATTTAAGAAATGAGTCCAGTTGATAACTTAAGGAAGATTATTCTCCACAGGTCTGATTCCTGGGTGACTGACTGATTCATGGCAACACCATTTTGTGAATCACATCTGACTGAAGTCCACCACAAACAATTAGGGCCATCTTTCTGGGTATTGTTCATTATCGTCTTAAAAATGATGAGGAAAAACCAAGCATATATCTTGAATTGTCTACTTTGCACCAAGGGCATAAATCACCAAGATAAATCCAACAAAATTCCCTTGCCTTCAACATTTCAGAAGCTGTAATTTATGACCTCAAGCAAAAAAGGTTGGGTGCAATAATTAGAAATATCTTGAGAGGATTAAGTAACTTGAGGGATACAGAACACAGCAGACTTGAAGTTGTCCATTATCATTCTTTTATTTTCTAAGCAATGTCATAATGTTTCTTTGGCTCTAGAATATTCTCATATCCAGTTGTCAGACACCCAGTCTAATTTTAACTTTGTGGAGAAAAAAATGCTCAAGCCCATTTATCTCCCAGGAAGCTCTTGCAGCAGAGGATGAAAGTCACTCACTACTTGAAGATTTGTTTTTGGTTTTAATGACCGTCGTTGATATTATTATCCCCTTCTCTCCCTTCCTGCTTTTATGCTCAATATTTGCTTTTCATATAAGAGGTCTGTTGAAGCTTGTGATTAGGGAACCACTTGATAGCATCCATCACAGTTAATCCAGCCCACTCATCCTCAAAGCTTGGTTCTTTCAACCAGCTCAAGCTCTCTGATATAGTGAACCTGTTTTTATTTTTTTAAGTATGAAGATGGCAAGTGGTGGTATTGTGCTCCCCAATATATTGTGCACCCTAGTAAACTTATCTGGGGTCAGAGAACTGAACAGCCACTAGATGTAGATGTCAGAAAATGGTGGCACACACACTTTTAATCCTAGCATTCCGGAGGCAGAGATCCATCTGGATCTCTGTGAGTTCAAAGCCACACTGGAAACAGCCAGGCATGGTGACACACACCTTTAATCCCAGTAAGTGATGGCAGGAAGCAGAAAGGTATATAAGACGTGAGGACCAGGAACTAGAGCCTGGTTAAGCTTTTAGGCTTTTGAGCAGCAGTTCAGCTGAGATCCATTTGGATGAGGAAACAGGATCATCTGAGGAACTGGTGAGATGAAGTGGCTGTGGCTTGTTCTGTTTCTCTGATCTTTCAGCGTTCACCCCAATACCTGGCTCCAGGTTTGCTTTTATTAATAAGACCTTTTAAGATTTGTGCTAGAATGGCAGATCCTTATTTAAAGTCAATGGTTGGCTAGCCAAGCCAATGGTGTGCATCAGTAAGTGGCAGGATATAGAGTGAGGGGTAACCTCAGTCTGGGCCATAATAAAGTAGCTGTTCATCTGTGGTCAGAGAGCACCATGGAAGGCCTTGAATTCCTTCACTGTATTTTGCAGAAAGCCATTGGACAGCTTCACATCATCCAGCTCTATCTATCAAGGACCTCAACCACCGCCATTCAGTGCTGAAAGCTTTCCTGTTTGGCTCTGTGTTTTTTTTTTTTTTTTTTCTAATCACAGACAGCTCAATAACTTGTCTGTGGAGCTGTGATAAATGTGCCATGCACATCTAAGTTGCCTCTTTAACACTGGCCTGCATTCCAACTTGTAATAATTGCATGTATCAAAGGCTTTTTATTTATTTGTAATGATTATCCAATAGGCTTACCATTTTTATTTCTCACATCTCTTCATTGCAGTGCTGCATGTAGCAGCCTGGCAGATCTGCTCAATGTTCAGAGACCATAATGTGCAAGATGCCACATAGAGCCAGAGCCTGGACACGCTTCTTATGATCCCCCTTTTCTCTTTCTGATCACCATGCATCTGCCCACAGTTTCAGAAATCAGTTTCATGGCTGCATACTGAAAGCAAGTTTCCTAGTGATTCTGTCCTCTCGTGTAAGCATGGTTGTCAGGATCACAAAACCTTCTTATTTGGGCACAGTTGCTGGTTTCTAGTAACAGCAACCATTATAGAGTTATTATAGCCAATGAATAACTCCTCATTTTGAAAGAAGGGGGTTCTTTCAGATCAGGTTGGAGGTCAATGCCAGAGCAGGAAAAGCAAACTCACATTGCAGCTGTCTATTGATGGATTTTGCTTGCAGACACTGCAAGTGAAAATGAGTCTTTCAGGGAGGCTAGTATTCAACTGATCTTTGAAAAATGATTTTCTACGACTTACTTTTTAATTTTTTTTTATTTTTTACAAATGTGTATGTCTGTGTGTACCATGTGAGTGTAGTACCCACAAAGGTCAGAAGAGGGCATTCGATCACACGGAACTGTGGTGATGCTTGCTTGTGAGCCACCGCGAAGATGCTGGGAACCAAACCCAGATCCTCTGCAAGGGAAGTAAGCCCTTTTAACCTCTAAGCTGTCTTCCCAACCCCTAAAAGTTCATTTTCCAAAAGGGAAGTCTGTTGTTTGAAAAAAGCAAATGTTCTTTATACTTTGTCATCATTAAAGGTCATTTATGTGGTGGATTCTTGTATAATGTTAGAGGGACCAGCCTTAATATTATACATCCCAACGGCTCAGGAGAGAGAACTACTAACGGCGAGGACTATTTTCAGGAAATAGAATATCAGCACACCGAGCTCTATAGTCCACTTGCTTTAATTTCTCTGGCATAACATCCTTTATACACAGCTTCAGTTCTCTTCTCATGTCTAGCTCCTTTCTTGCCTGATTTCTCTCTATACTTATCTATTGCTCCCTCTAAGTTCTATCTTAATTCTCTCATCTTAATTCTGCCTCATCTAGGTCCTTTTCAGCTTGTTCTTACCCAGCTAGTACTTCCCCATCTGGCTCTTCCTCATCTTCCATCTCATTCCTCTAGTGCTCTCTTCTAGCCCTTCAATCTAGTTCTTCCCCATCTCTGTTCCTCTCAAGTTCTTACTCGTCTAGTTCTCCCATACTCTTTTCTCTTCTCTGACTCTCCGTGCCCTGGAAATCCTGGTATATAAAGCCAGGCTTCCAGGGTCAAATGGAGGGGTGATAAGAATCACATTGAGAGGCAATAACCGTTAATTATCATTTTCAACCCCAAAGGGAAGTGACCAGTGGGGAAATGAATTAACTAAAGGCTAAATTCGGGTAATATCTAAGAAGAGGGAATCTTATGTGCTCAACTATAGTCTTAAACATGATTGGCAGAAAATGTTAAGAATCTATAAGTTGCTAGGTCAATGGGAGAAAATAAAGCTGTCTTCTTTTTTCCTGTGGCTCCTATCTGTTCAAGCTATCTGCTGTTTTTCTGCAGGGTGGGGGAAAGTGTGCTCAGTCGCTAGGCAACCTGTGCACAGCTAGATGCCTCTGGTGATAGTTAAAGGGAGATCTGGAACCAGAGGTAAGATTTGGGAAAGGAGGAAGTAAAGCTTAATTGGCACATCCGCCAGGCCTTCTCAAACAGGTAGCCTGGATGCTTAAGTCTGTTCTTAGAGTGTACAGAGGTATCTCTGATAAGGTACTTTCCTCCAACTGGGAATGGACCTGGCCGGATGCTGACAATGATGATAATTACAGGGAGGCTTGAACTGGGGTAGTGGCTGAGCATAGCTGTCAGCGCAGAAGGTTATCTAAATATTCCTAGAAGTGGTTAGGTAAGGAGTTAGCGGTCTATAAAGTTAGTAAGGCTGTAAGAAAGGAGGGTCCAAGCTAAATTGTGTAAAGCTATTACTTAACGTCCACCTGACCTAGGTGGTGTCTCCTTTTGGAATTTACCTTAAATCAGGAGACTTGCATGTGGACTGTTATTACTGCTAGTCCTTGAAAGTGGCCAAGGGAGAATCTGATTCCAGAGAAAGCCTTTCCTGAGGCAGTTCTCCAAACACCTGGAATGTGTATGTCCAGAGAGTGATCAGTCCACACTGCTAGCCCTTCTCAGGGAAAAGTCAATTGGGAAAACTATGAAGGCACACATGATTTTCATAACAGAATACAGCTGATATATAACAAGCCAAGTAACACCAAAAATTCCTTGGAATTTGGCTTCCTCTGGAGGAATTCCCTGATTCCTCCAGGTAGTGACTTTGCCATTACCAGCTGAGTTCTTATGATATTCCTGCGGCCCACAGCAGTGGATGTTGACAGTTGGTTCTGTTCTGGGTTTTTAAAAAAAAAAGCGGTGTGTAGGGGGTGGATATAAGTGATACAAGAAGAATGCTTTTCTTTTCCCTTTTCCCTTTTTCCCTTTTCAAAGAGGGAAGCGCATTCACCCAAACCAAAGGTCCAATACCAGGTTGTAAGTCAATACCCATTGAAGGCTGCCATGGCTGTTCAGTTACAGTTCTGTGACCTAAGCACTTCAGTTGACCCCGAGTCATTCATTGAGATGCTAAGCCAATACTCTGCTCCTCTGCACACCTGAGATTCTAAAACTCAAAGAATGAGGACTTCATACATTTTACATATGTAAATGGCAAAGCATAAGATGTAGTAGGAGCCGAGATGTCTCAGTGAGTAAAGGTAGGAGGTGAAGACTGTCACCCAGGGTTAACCTCCGACCTGCGTATACACACTGTGGCAAGCATTGGCCTGCACTCACACACAGGGACACTGGCACACATGAAGGTCATTAAAAAGTAGCATGTCCCTTGGGTTGAAAGGTCAATCAAAAAGTTTCATGGAAAGTCTTTTATTTTGAAACAAGAGAGCAGGGCGCATCCCAATGTCGGGTCTTCAGGGGCCTCCCTGGGCCCCGCCTTGTAGGCGTGATAGTTACCAAAGCCTTAATGGGGGTTGGAACTTCCAGACCAAAGCTGGGATGGCTACCCACTACATTTGTGTATGTGGGGAATTCTCCCTTTGATGGTGTCCAAAGCTTGAGTCCAGCTCCACTTGCAATGTCATTTTAGTTAGCTTCTTTGAACTTCATTTTCTTTATCTAAAACTTAATATGCATGATATAAGTTAACATGTAGATCTGTTGAATTGTATTTCTATACAAATATTAGGTGCTTTGAATTATCTGATGGCTCATGAGCACCTTGGAAATGAACTAGTAGGATCCCCTTCACTTAAGGGTGAGGGAACTGGGGCTTAGGATGGCGGGTGCCACATTCCTGTCAACCCCCTGGGACTTGTGTCTCATGACCTCATCCAGATCTCCTACAAGATCATAAAAACGATCATTCTAGGCGGTCTAGACCAAGCACTGACTTTGGCTGTCGTTCTGATTCTCTTCTCTCCGTTTCTCTTCCCTCCTTTCTTTTTCTCCATCCCTAGCTCCCACTCTTCTCCTCAGACAGGGTCGCACTATACACACAAGCTGGCCTCGGATTTACTATGCAGTTCAGACTGGGCTTAAATTTGCAATTCCATCTCAGTCCCTAGAGTTCTGTGACTGCAGGAGTGTCCACCTGAGTACTCTTTTGTTCTTATTATCATGTTGAAAGAAGCAGGGAACTTGTTTCTCTAAGGTGGTTTGAAGGGTCAGCAAAAATATCCAAACAATGTCCATAGCATGGCTGTCCTGCTTAGACCAAAGGAAGGAGCTTAGTCACAGTAAGAAGGAAAGTTTTTGCTCTGACTATATGCCCACTGCCTCTTGGCATCTATACTCTCTGGAAAGTCTAACGTAGTAAGAACCAATAACATAAATTACCTTGGAAGTGAAGTTTATTATTTTAGCCAAGTCCAACTTGGCAATGGACATTGTTTAATTATTTAAGCCAAATTCCTACTTTCAATAAAACTTCTTTTTCTCTTTATCTCCCCAAAGTAA
Source organism: Peromyscus californicus insignis (assembly GCF_007827085.1). NCBI lineage: Eukaryota > Metazoa > Chordata > Mammalia > Rodentia > Cricetidae > Peromyscus > Peromyscus californicus. Next base: position 69,116,612 of record NW_026294402.1, read on the forward strand.
AACTCTTTTTCAATATTACTTTAATAATCTAAATTCTTCATTCAGGATATTGCATGTATAAGTGTAATAAATATGTATATGTATATCGTGTATGTGAGATACATGATTATATATGTATTGCATGTGTGTGTGTACTGTGTGATGTTTGTGCATATACTATTTGTGTAATGCATGTCTATTGCATGTGTATGTGTATATTATATGTGGTACATGTATATGTGTAGATTTTGTATAGCTCATATATACTTTTTATTATGTTGTATAGTACATGTATATGTGTGTATTGTGTTTGTAATGCATATAAATATATATACTATTGTATATGACACACATATATGTGTGTTATAAGTGTGAGGCATACAAATGTATGTTTTGTGCAATGCTTGGATATGTGTGTTGTGTTTTATATGCTCACACACACATACTCAGCATGCATTATACTAAGAATTTATATTTTCCACCAGCCTGTCTTTCTCCTGCATTCTGAGGCAGGTTCTGTAACACCTGCAATAGTCTGTGGACTGTATGAGGTTGCTGCTAAAGATCTGCTCATTTAAGAGAACACCTTTGGATCACCAGGAAGGATTCTTTGTTCTTCCCCAGTACAATTCTATTTGTTCTCTGAACTTTTATCAGGCTGGGCAGTTTACTAGGCTGGGTTCACCAGATAATTGCCAGTGTGGGGCATAGCCAGCCTTTCTCACATGGATGCCTGGGTGACAGGTGATGAGCCAGTTCCATCCATCCATACCGAGAGACACCTCTGAATGTTGCCTTGCTGATTTCCAGACCTCAGACCTCAGTTTAGGTGATCTTTTAGAAACACTTGGGTGGAGTAAATGATCTCAGAGAAAACTGGCTCCACGGCAGCATGATGAAAACTAGAGAGGAAAGAAACACAAATCCTTTGTTGTGAGACAGTGTCGACCTGTGCAGTCAGCGCATGCTGCCAAGTTCCACTGTTTTAAACATCGCCAAACCCAGTAAATGGATGCTGAACCACTTAGCTTCATTACAGAACTGCTGGTAAAACGTTTTCCCCAGGGGATTACACACACACACACACACACACACACACACACACACACACACACACACACACACAACTTCGATACATTGTAATGCACTAGAGATTATCATAGAATAGTATAATATAGAAATGTGTATGTAAGCCTCAGCTGGGTTTGCTAAATGATTGAAGAAAATGACCTCATTCCTCTTGTTTTTGCTCACTTCATAAAATAAAGATGGCAGCCCCTACTGAAGGCGACCTAAGTCATGTTAGGAGACGAGTGTAAACGCCCCCCCCCAATCTGCTGAGGAATACTACAGTAGAAGGCTGAGAAATGGTTTTTAATAGGCAGAACCCCAGAACCCCAGACAATAATGAAATACATGTCCTTGACATGATTTGGAAACTTTATTTTAACTTATTTGCATTTGGGAGATGGGATGCAGAAACAAGATAAATGCAAGGAATAGCCAACTCTGGATGACTTGTCATGCTAGTGGGGTCAGAAAATAGAATTTGCAGCTAAGAAATGTATTTCTTAATGCTTGAAGAAAGGATAACAGTGAGAGATAGGCAAGAAACCAAAATGTGAGAAACGTGAATTAAAGAGAAAGACATCACTTCTGTAATGGCTGCACCTCCTCACTATAACATTTTGATTTATATATGACTGAAGAAATTCAACTATACATTTTCTTGTGAGGCCCAGGGACAAATGGTGACATTATCTTTAATCTGCCTGGTTGCCTAGATGAAATTAACTCAAAAGCCAGAGGTCTCACCCCGCTCAAGATCCTGAGCGTAGAATCATTTCTATTGATCTTCAGAATCTACTAACTGAAGCTAGACACAGTCATTTTGACTGGATTTTTTTTCCAGTCTGATAGATGAGAGCAATTGTAATTATTCTTTTGTTTCCATTTTGAGTAAATGGATTTGATTGGTCCATTTGCCTGCCTTATACCTTGGCACTTAAAAACAGTAGTTCCCAGGGCCCACGTTGCCACCAAGGGTCATGCAGATGTCTGTGGTCTGTGCAGCAGCCTGAACCCAGAGGCTGTATTATTGCAGGGGAGCCATGTTGATGTGAGTGGTCTATACTGCCACCTGAGGCCATGGTGGTATCTGGGTCCATGCTGCCATTTAACACGCATGTCTGGATCTATGTGTTGTTATCTGTGGCCCATGCTACCACCAAAGGCCACATGGATGTCTGTGGTCTGTTTTGTAGCCTGAGGCCATGTTGATGTTCATGGGCCATGCTGCAGCCAGGGACCATATTGATGGGAGTGGCCTGTGCTGCCACCTGAGGCCATGCTGATATCTGTGGTCCAGGCTGCCTCTGAAAGTCTCATCTGAATCTGTGGTCTTTTTTTGTTTTTTGTTTGTTTGTTTGCTTTTGTATTTTGAGACAGGGTTTCTCTGTGTTGTTTTGGTGCCTGTCCTAGATCTCTCTCTGTATACCAAGCTAGCCTCGAACTCACAGAGATCCGCCTGGCTCTGCCTCCAGAGTGCTGGGATTAAAGGTGTGCACCACAACCTGGTCTGTGCTGTTACCAGAAACCATGTGGAAGCCCATGATCCATGCTCCTGCTGATTGTGCAGAGCCATGACGATACTTTTGCTGTGATATCGATGACTACAAATGCACGGTGAAGAGGAGGGACATGGCTCTATGACAACCCCTCCCCCCATCTTCAACCTCCCTTCCCCCAATAAAGTAACAGCCTAGATGTGAAGCCATCCAAGAGAACTCTTCAAAGGCGAGATGGGGTGGCTGAAGTGTGGCTCTCCACAATTGACAGCATCTGGCTGGGGTCTGGGAGGGGAAGACTCAGTTCTATTTAAGGGGGAAGCCACTGAGAGTTTGACCAGGCTCCAGTGAATATATAGATAACACAAATTGGACAGGGTTTTTAATTTCTTAACTTTTTTATTCTTATTTTAATTTTACTTTTTTTGGAGGTGTCACAAGGGTGGTGGGGCATGGAAGGACTGGGAAGTAAGTGTGATTGGGGTGCATGATGTGAGATTCCCAGGGAATCCATAAAAATGTTACATTAAAAAAAAAGAAAGCAAGAAAAACAGTAGCTCCTTTGGTATACAATCTCAACTGAACTTGGAAGAGAAAGAAGAGCCCCAGGATAAGGTCAATTTTATTGAAGGATGCAATTGCTCTAAACTGCTGGATGACAAGGGGTGGGAAAATACTTTAGAGCACAGAGAGAAGTCTGGATATGTTCAAAATATTCACCTGTGTTTGTTGTGTATGTTCATGTGCCTGTGTATGTGCAGGTGTGCATGCCTGCCTGTGTGTGAGCCTGCATGTACAGAGAGGCCAGAGAACAAGTGTAGGTATATTTCTCTACAACTCGCCACCTTATTTTCAAGTCAGGGTCTCTACCTGAACCTGGAGCTCAACCTTTGAGGCCTGGGAACCCACCCATCTCTGCCTCGGCAGTGCTAGGATTATAAGCACATTCCATCGTGCTTGGCTTATTTACGTGGGTTCTGGGAGATGAAGCTCAGGTCTCCCTGCTATTGTGAAAAGCACTTTACCAACAAAGCCATGTCCTCAGCCCCAGCAACATATTCATTCTTTTGAGTGCAGGCTTGGAAAGGATAAGGGCAAAGCAAGCCTCCTTCAGGCAAGGAGCTAGAGCCCGGGAGGGAGCAGCCTCCTTCTGGTGAGGAGCTGTCAGTCACTCTCACACATCTTGTTCTCCCTCTTCCTCTTCCTCTCCCAATTTCCTCCTCTCTGTCTCTCTCTGTCTCTGTCTGTCTCTGTCTCTGTCTCTGTCTCTGTCTCTCTCTCTCTCTCTCTCTCTCTCTCTCTCTCTCTCTCTCTCTCACACACACACACACACACACACACACACCTGTCACCTGCTACTTCCTCTTGCCTTTGCTCTGTGGCTCTACCTTCCCTCTCCCCTCTGTGGAGGAAGAACAGACTCCCTGGCTCTCTGCACAGTGTCCAGCTCTTCTTTCTCTTGCTCCAAGTCCTAACTGACTTGGAAGAGTCATAGCGGGGAGGAGAACTCAGAAACTGGCCATGTGATACAGAACACACACTAGCTTGACTCCCAGAGACCGCCTCCCTCTGCATCAGCATCCCGGAAGTTAGCAATGGCCATACCACTGTCTTTCTCTACTTAGCAGCTAGTTCTTTGTTTACAAACAGATTGACAGTTTCTAGTGCAGAACTGAATGTAACCCCCACGCAATTGGTCATGAGGTTAAAATAAAATGGCACATGAAGTGCTTCAGTGGAGCAAAGCCCCCCTCCCCCCTCCCCGGCCCCCCTCCCCCCCCCCCCGGCCCCCCCACATACCCATGGAGTATCATTATATTTTCTGCAAACTGGTAAACGAATTTCTTTCTTCTGCATTACAGTTCAGCTGGGGTAAGGCAGTAATACCCATAGTATTATTTAGAACATGACCTCAGCATAAATCCAGGTCAAGCACTTTGTGCTTTGAAAAGCTTGTGACTGCAGAAAAAGTCAGCACAGACAACACCGTTCTCTGTTATGGATGGCTGGTTAGCAGACCCACATGTGCCAAGAGCGGTCCGTATATGTTTACACAATACATGGAGCTGAATAAACGTAAACCCAATTGAGCAGCAGCTAGCTCTCGAGGCTGTCTTCCTTCAGTCTGCGACAGATATAGAGACTTGTATGAAGATTTCCCTTTATTGTGAAATGTTATTTTTCTAATTTGTAGCAAACAAAAATTCATTCAAAATATTCCTTCCTTGTCTGTGTTCCTCAAGAGGAGATAACACTAACTAACTGACCCTCGGCAAAATCCAGCAGTTGATAAGAATTTAATATGAAGGGTAAAAAAAAGAATATAATATCTAGTTGAAAGCTCAAGGGAGACCCACCAGGATAAATCTAATTAGCTAACTGGAATTTGGCCAAGTTCTGACATTTTTTTTAAAAAAAAATTTTAAATGGCACCAGGTAAACACAAATTAAATGTGCTGTACATGCGGTTAATCAAGCATGTCAAAACAGACATATGGGAAATTAACTAAGAGGATGTAAACATTTCCCATGTTGACTTTGTAACAGACGATTATTTTCCAGAAGCAATATGAAAATTTAAATAGCAATGATGGGGAGTGTAGCTTAAAGCTTCCCCTCCGTTTCGTTTTCATTTTTCCTGGAAATGTTATGTTATGCCTTAGAGCCCTATATTAGTCTAATAAACCTGAATGGTAAAGCTAGTTATGACATCAGATGTCATTTCATAAGCCTTTCCTAAGAATAGCCTGACACCACGCACGTCTAAATTCATTGTCTAAATACCCGGGCCGTTTGCCTGTAATGGAAGACAAGGATCGTAACAATGCAGCCTTCCTCTTATCAAAAAAAAAAAGAAAAGAAAATAGAATCACCTTGCTGATGTTGTACCTGAAATGCACAGATCAGAAATAAATGAAGAATTGGAAGGAACCCCTTAGCTCATGGTTAGGCATCTCCTGAGTGCCATACAGATTTGGTGTAGGTAAGAGGACCTACAGAGGGGACTCCTTCTAGGCAACAGTGGAAATATTCCTACAAATCTCTCTTCCATGACCTAGCTGTTTGAAGCTCATTCTTGCCCGTGCTCCACCACACCGAACGAAACCCAGGGCTCAGGCAGGTCATTAACTGGCTGTCTGTGCAAGTGTCTGCCTCCAGCATCTGCTGAAGGACGGAACACTCTCACCCTGCCAGATTCAGGTCAGGAGGTCAACAGGTCTCATTTATTATTCAAAATTGCTGCCTAACCTTTGATCTGTCAGGTCAAAGGGCTTTGTATTCTAGTTGGTTGGATTTTTTTTAATGATGAAGCCACTATCTTTCCAGATTAAAAAAAAAATGACTTCTACTGGATATCGTGATATGTCCCTTCTCTGGTTAGAAATGTGACACTTGAAAACAGTGGCTGAGAGGGAAAACCTGTAAAGAAAGCCATGCATTTTAATTTTTTCTTTGTTATTATTTTCCATATGATTTCTAAAGTCTTAAACAATACTGAATCATGATAGCCATGGACATCATGTTTATGGCTGTGATTCAAATATTCTACTGTCATTTGGGAACTCCTCCTTTTCTGTGGCATTGATACATCACAGAGGATCTGGTTCTTCTCAGAAGAACTACCCTTAGGTGTAGGGAAGCATGTTCCCCAAAACAGAAGGGAGAGAAATCAGATGGGGTTAGACTTTCACTGGTTAATATTTTCTTCATGAATATAAACACTCAATAGACAAGCATGTAACATGTCTGCCAACTCAATCTTTGGTAGACATCTTCTGTTCTTTAACAACAGAGATTTTTTTTTCGTCACCGAGAACAAAAGGATTTTCTAAGCACTTGGATATTGTCTAGACGTCATTACAGAACCTAAGGGGAGAGCAGCAGTTAAAACACGCTAACAGAGAGTAAATTTGAAAATATCCAAGCATCTAGCATTGTATTATAAAACTAGCTATTAACATTTAACAAGCAATACTGAAAATCTAGACTATATCATAGCATATCAGCTCACTGTGAAAATAGCTGATATCAACCTAATGGGTGATTTTAGCCTTTGTGATACATAGTCAAAGGTCACACAGGATCCACCCTGGATCGGACATATGAGATGTGGCCATGTGCTTTGTGACAATGCCTATAGTGAATAACCCTGACAAGCTGTTAAATAAGCAGGGGGATGCATGGCTTGCCTGAGCCCAGGAGGTGTCAACATGCTACATACACAGCTGAACTTTTAACAATAAACAAGAATATTTTAGCTCTGTCACCAAGGAGACCCGCTCTTCATCTCTGAGTATTTCTATACAGGGAGTGCACACACAGACATAGATGCAGCGTGGTTCATTTGGAGATAGTCTAAAAATGTTGGGTGACCCTGGAAAATTCTGGACAGGCACACTTCTGTCCTTTCTCTAAGGATGCTCAGCAGCAGATGGGCAAATGGTCACTTTACTTCCTCCTGTCCCCACTCTGATCTGGCAGGACAGTTTCAGTCAATGGAGGCCAGCTGTTCAGACAGGATCAGAGTCTGTCTGCCTCTCAGTGAATTTGTTTATCTTTGTGTGTGTGTGTGTGTGTGTGTGTGTGTGTGTGTGTGTGTGTGTGTACACATGCATGTACATGTGCACATCTACACATATGTGTGTTCTCAATCTTATTCCATGTCTCATTAGTTATCTATCACCCTGCACTGTTACCACCTCTTTCATTGATACCTGTTATTGGCTTGGAGGAACATTCTTTGAGGAAGTTTTTGCCTCTGATTCCATTATCATTGTATGAAATATCTTTCAATGATTCTGATTATTGAATGGAATTTTTTTTAACAGAGCAGTAGGATTTTCCTTGCATAGGGAAGCAAATTTCATGGAAATATATATCTCTAGGTTATTAATAGTCATAAACTAAACCAGAGGAAGGGATGTACAGGGCTTTCTCTCTTTAACCTCCTCTCTGCTCTCTATATAGCTGTTACTTAATAACAAAAGAAGCAAAAAACCCAGATGACTCAAAGTTGGGCAGGAAGTGATGGGAAGATGAAGTGTGGTTGTGGAAAGAGTTGGGGAAAGGAAGGTTAATATATTCAAAATACATCATATAACATTCTCAAAGAATTAATAAAAGGTCATTTTTTAAAAAGTGCTTTACTCACAAAAGGAGCTGTCAAGAGAAAGAAGGAGAATGGGTTCAATAAGGCAATTCCTCTAAGCCAAGTCTCATACCGTCATCAGAATGAACTTTCAGGCAGGTAAGCGTAAGCATGCTGCGCCCTGCGTGAGTTACTCTCACGTCTGCTCATGGTGTTGAAGACACAGTGCACAACTCCCATCAAGCTCTGTTATGGCCTGTGAGTTCATCCCTCAGACTCTCCAGCTTCTTGTGTCTCAGTCCCCTCTCCATTGTTTGCCCTGCAATGATGCTGGCCTTCTTCCTGTCCCCAGATCTCACCAACCTCAGGATACACACACACACACACACACACACACACACACAGGCAGCTGGCTGCCCTCCAAACTATTGTCTCTCCTGTCATAAAATCTTTTACCAGATTTCTATCCATGGAGTTCTTACTTTCCACGTTGCTTTGTTGACTTCCAAGTTTTATGAGTGTTCATGACACACTGGAGTTGACTTTCTGATCACTTATTTTCATGTTATGATTAGTAGTTTTGTGATTATGTACTTACCATATGCCTCGTGCTTAGAAGCTAAGATTTAAAATTATGAGGGACCTATGTGTGTTATTGGCTACTGCAGGAACTGTCACACAGTCAACACTTAACAAATATTCCTTCCATTAATGGTTCTACTCTCCCTGTCTCCTCTCTTTAATCTATAGCACCTTCTACAGTGGATGCAGGTGTGTACTCAAGACAATCTGCACATATAAAGCCTACACATATCCCCCCAAGGGAGAACCCAAAGTCTTATCGTCTTACTATCTCCTGGGCCAGGGTGGTAGTTGAAGGGGTTAGGAAGGGGAGGCTCAGGTCAATTTTGCAATTAGTGTTTCATCATCAGAAAGGGGGAGAGAATTTTATGTTATAATCCTACAGGTGGATCCAACCCTTTGACTTTGCAACCAGACATTGTCATTTCCCAAGATCACACTTGGAAACCACACAGTTGATTTGAAAATATTATTGCAAAGAGTCTCATAGTGTTTTTATTAAGTGTAACTTTTTGGTTAGTAGCCATTTATAGATATTCTGGGATGATAAGCTTTCGACATCACAGTAGACTCCAGCTCATCTGGTAATTTGATATGCCAACCAGAAATGGTCAAGACTGTGGGCCTATGGGATGAAGCCAGTTTCATTGGAACATAGTTACAAACTTTCCTCCTTGAGTTGCCAGCTATGGCTTCTGCGTCCTTACAGCAATGCTAAGTAGTTAGGATCTGCCCATGTCCTTCCTGACCCGTTGTCTGAAATATTGACCATCTTGACCTTTAAGAAATGGCTTCCCAGCCCCTGGTCAAGACCCACGAGACAGAAAAGCAATTGTAGGTCCTGGATTATGTCCCATCAAATCTATTTCTTCAACACTTGTCACCGTGGCTTGCCCTGAAGCCCTGTACGAAGAACAATGGCTGGATTCAATGAAGCTTATCTTATTTGGTCTAATTGAACTTCCACTACCAGAGAGGATGCCATCAGTTCGCCCTGGAAAATATCTGCATGGGTGAAAAGGAGAGCAGGTAAGCCCAAGTGGGCAAGGTAATTCTCAGAGCTCTTGTTCTTGGGACTTGGGTCCTTTAATTTCAGCATGTGCTATACAAGTTGGCACAATTCAAGAATAAAACAAAAGTTTAAGAAATCACCTCTGACCCATTATAAATCACAGCCTAGGAGGGCTAAGATGTGAAACTTCACCTTCATGTTGGTTTAATTAAACATTAATATGCTTCTATAATTGACCTTTCTTTCCTTTGAAAATAACTTAAATCTACTTTTTTTTTTTAAAGTTGGCTCCTTTCAGGCAGTCTTTGGATTTATGTATGTGAGCAAGAAGTGTTATTTTAACTACCTTGAGTTTAGATTTTCTTAACTAACAAAGGGAAGCCCTGTCCAAAGAATGAACTCTTAAGAAAGAGTGAAGGACCATCGTCCACATGCACCTGCCTCAAACACTACTTACTGGCATGTTTGTGTTTTTCTATGATCAGGCTTTCTCTTTCTCCTTTGAATTTTCCCAGATTATTTCTAAGGCTTCTTGTCTGTCATCCTTAGCCTTTCGGAGTTGGTTTTAAGATGAAGCAAATGCCTTGATTTTTTTTCTCTCTTGACTCTGGGTTTTAAACTCTTATAGCTGGTTATGATTTTTAACCCATTTAAAACAATGGCTTTTCCATTTTTCAGAGATCAGAACTAACTTTTTTAAAAAGATTATAATCCCGTTTAAGCTACTCAACAATATATACTGCCTTACCGTCAAACCCTATCATGCCCTCCCCCAATCAAAAGAATCAGTTTGTGACGTGGTGAGAAAGTCCTTACTGCCTTCTCAGTCCTTGCTTTCTAGACTCGCCCCAATTTCCATTGCCTTTATGAATCAGTAAATGGAGGTTAGGGAAGATCAGTGCCTCGCCTTCCAGCTTTAGTGACTAGCTCCCTCCTTTTGAAATCACTGACCTTGGCCGGAATTCTGTGGATGGTCTACATGAGCAAGAGAAATTCCATCTGCTGTGTGCTTGAGACATCTCACCACACAGCATCCTGCTGTCATGCACCCTTCATCTCTTAGTCTCTGGGAAGAAAGCAGCTCTGGGTTCTTTCTCTAATTTTGGAAGACTTCCCTCTGAAGTGTGCCTGAGCACAGTGTATTTTGAAAGAAGATCTTGGGCATATTTTTTAGTGCTACCATAGTCTATAGTACTAAAAGTAAAGAAAAGGAACTCTGTGATCATCTAAACACAGTTCCAAAAGAACATAAAGAGTAGCCAGGTGAGGAATGCCTTGCCATCCATTTTATACTCCTTATTTCTCAATAGAGAAGGTGCCCGCCCATTCAGTATAGCAGTATACACAGAGAAAAGGGCAAGACTCCGCATGGCTACTCACAAGAAATCTTGTTAGATTTGAGTTTATTGCGCTGTAATTTTGAGGGTGGTGTTAATTCTATTCCTTGGGACATTCCTGGGAATTTTTTTTGTAATAAAAATGTGAATGTTTTGTGTGCATATGACAGCAACATGTGCCATCTATTATTACCATTCAAAGTAGCAGACTGATTTGCTTTTGTAGATTTTCTATATACCTGTCAATACTTTGTCTTCATTTCTGCCTTAGGTTGAAAGAAAGTAAAGCTGTATCTTACTAATATTTGCTCTTTGCTTTCCTTGGGAGTATCTCAGATTTATTAAAATGACAATAAAATTATATGCAAACTGGTTAGTCAGAAACAGCCTTCAATGTGAATAGTGCCCTTAGTGTGAGAAATATCCTTCCCTGTGTCTTTATTTGATGCTCTTCGGTTTGCTTTCCACCCCGTGTGGTGTTAGTGTGACAGCTGCTTTCTTTTCATTTATTTAAAGCCTTCCTATCCTTTTATGTTTAATCTTCCTTAACTCTTTTATCCAACACAGTGTTAGATTTTACTTTGTCAGTAAAATTTGTCGGTTAGATTTTACTTTCCGTCTTTTCCTCCAATCAATGAATTAAGCTCTTTGGCATTTACTGATAATGCTGCTTGGTTTGAATATATGCTAATATATGAAGATGATTTATTGTTATTTAATTGCTTTTCTATCTATCTATTTATTTATTTAAACTCTATGGCTGATTTGATTTATCTTCCACAAAATTTATATTTCTTTCTTTTTTCAAAATTTTCACTTGCTTGTTTCCCTCCCTGCTTAGGGAAGCTTTTTCTCTTGTGACGATGTTACCTTTCTGTAGACACATTTATATAGTAGACTTTTGGCAACTTATTATGAAGACCGATATCATGACACTCATTTCTCAATATGTAAATGCAATGGCAAGGATCTTGGCAACTCTCAAGCTTCTGACCCAGTTCTTTTAGCCACTATTATAGTGTGTAGAAGCACACAGGAGCTGAGAAAGTTTGATCTTTTTGTGTGAACATGGGGTTGTCAATGAAGGAAACAGCTGAGCAAAATGTGTTGTTTGCTATGGCTGGAGTGTGATAGAAAGGTAGTCTCCACTTTATCCCACTTTACATGTTTCTTTTCAACTAGGTTCAGTTAAAATATTAACATGGCTATATTATCCGTTAAGGTGGATATTAACATGTCCTGCTTCCAAGATTTGACCTGTGGTTTAAAGAAGAGGTTGTTTTCATTGTTGTTATTTGACTGACTGCCTTCTGGTACTTTCTAACCTGGAAACAAGGATGGAGGGGATGTCAGCAACGAAAAGCAGGAAGAGGCAGTCTTGACTCTCGTCTTCAGTTGTGTGGATCATCAAATAATCACCCTCCTACTGTGGCTTTGCATTTGAGGGAGCCCAGCTGGGTTAAACTTTCCCTTTCCTCATCAGCATTTCTCTAAACCTAAAGTAAATAGAAGAGTCATCCAAAAGAGCAGGGATCAGGGCTGCAGAGATGTCTGCATCTTGACTGCTCTTGCGGAGGACCTGGGTTTGATTCCCAGCATCTACATGACAGCCTGCAAACATCTGTAACTGCAGTTCCAGGAAATCCAACACCCTTCTCTGACCTCTGTGAGCACTGAACACATGTGGTAAATATACCTACAGACAATACTCATATCCATAAAATAAAAGCAAGTGAACCTTTAAAAAAAAAATCAAGGATCAAGGACCATACATAAATAGTAGCCCAAGATTTGTTCTCAGCTTCAATATAAAAGATATAACTGTTCATTTAAGGAGGCACAATCAGAACATCTATAATCTGAAACCATTGTGTATGTGCAATAATTTAAAATTCCAAGCCCGGATCCAGTTTTCATGAGGGTCATTGTAGTATTTCTTAAAAAATATCAGCATGTCACCATATCTATTTAATTGCAAAAAAAAAAAAAAAAAAAAAAAAGATGTCAAGAGCATCGTTCCAGTGAGATCTCACATTGTCTGGCCAACATTGTCAGAAACTGTCTCTACTTCCTGCCGTATCTGGCACAATTTATAAGAAAAGGGAAAAGTTACAGGTGGCTTTGGGCAGGGTTTTAGTTGGTCACCATATGCCTGTGCACACCATTCAAGTAAGAGGGGCTGCTAGGTATCTCCCAGAGTTCTGAAGTCTCAAATGAAGATCCAGTTGATAGAACCACTTAAAACGCCCTGCACTGCTGTCATATATTTTATGTTATCACTGTAGTGTCAGGCAAAATGAGATAAAATGTCTCGATCCGAAGGCTAGACATCACGTTGGTAAATAACACACATTTCTAGACAACCACAGATAGAAAATGGTAATAATGCTTGACCTACACAGGCCTGTTACTTTCTAGTCATTGTTCTAAGCAATTCTCATTTTATCTGAATTACTCACTGAGCACAGTTCTCTTCTGCTGGGCGCTGTCCTTATCATTGTGCTGTAAAGGAGAAAGCCCAGAAGGGCTAGCTGGCTTCTCAGGGTCACCAGTTTATAGGTAAGCCAGGATTTTACTCGGTTTGGGTGTTTTAGTAACGTACTGGCCAACGTCCATGTCAATGAAGTAGTATTTGTTCCTCATTGGAAAAAAGCTGTTCTTTTTAGCAGATGGAAACTAAATAATTATCTTGATATTTGCTGCAGGAAACATATATACTCAAACCAGGCTGTCCAAAAAGGAAAGCAATCTGTATAACTCTTTAAATGCCGACTCATACTGTATCATTCAATTAAACCATCACTTTTAGAAGTCGAATCCCTGCATTACCAAGCGCAATCCTCACCAAACAGCAAGACACAATCGCGGGCTTTAAGGATTACAAGTCGCATGATGAAGGATAATGAGCTAAAATTAAGCACAGCACTGCAGAATGCTAGGACCGGCATGCTCAGTGTAAATCAGCAATCTATTAGATTTCATGTGAGATCAAGGAGCTGGATAGCATGCAATTACGCCACTTTTCATTAAGGAGCAGTACAGTGGTGGTTCTCAGGGAGGGTCTTCCTTCTGTTTACATCTGCTTAATTGGTTTGGGGATGGCTTGAATGGCTTTGACTTTGAGTGTCTTTGAAGACAATCGCAGCTGTTTCTCAAAGCTCCAGGCCAGCAGCACAGTCACCATAAGGCATGAGCAATACCTAAATCCTCCCTTTTGATGGGGCTCAGCCACTGCTTCTGTACACTTGCTGTTGTTTAAGATTACTGTTTGAATGTTATTAGCTTCAGTGCCATGAAATGATCTAAATTCAGTGGATGGAGAAATGGCTCAGTGGTTAAAAGGACTTGCTGAGAGGACCAGAGCTCAGATCCCAGAACTTAGGTAACAAACCTGGTACCCTATAAATGCCTGTAACTCCAGCCCTGAGGTGTGTGGAGTAGGTAGGATCACTGGGGCTTGCTGCCTTCTAGCTTAACCTAGATAAACATAGCCTTAGACTCAGAGAGAGACCCTGCCTCAAAGAATATGCAGAGTGATAAAGGAAAGTAGGTGGTGCCTTCTTGGAGCTTCCATGCATGCACGTGAGCATGTGTCACACACACACACACACACACACACACACACACACACACACACACACACACCTTCAAATAATAAATTATGAATCAAAATATTTCATTTCCCTCTGCCATGCGACTGGCCAATGTTCTACTACATTTCACAAATATAGAACCAGTATGACGTATCTTCTCAGGTATTAATCTATCTCATTACTCTTTTGATAAATACAGATCCAGTTTGTCTTTCCCCAAGCTCTATGGTAGGCCTAGAGGGCAAATGTAAAGGCTTCCTATCTTCAGATGTAAACAACGAGCCAGTCAGTTGTGGTGTGGCCTTTCAACTAGCTCTTTGGACCTCACTGTTGATAGCAAATGAAATTAGTTGGTGTTCTTTTCTTTCTTTGTTATTGATTGTAACTTTTATTAAAGGTATTCTTAGGTGGTTTCATCCCCACATATAGGATATTCTGTTTACTCTCACCCCTGCCCTTTCCCCCCTCTCTCCATCCCTCCCTACTATCACTGTTAAAACCACTCGTCTGACTTCCCAACAGTGTCTTTCCCACATCTTGACCTTTTGTTTTGACTTTGACAAAAGCCATTTGTGAGACCATGGGTTTGGAGTGATCCACTGGAGCCTGGTGGGCTCACTCTTGTGTAGTCAACTGAAGACAGTGACTGACCTTCCCTTGGAATCAACCAATAGCTTGGTGGGAAGGGATAGGACTCTGTGAGTTCTTTCCCAGTTCGTGATTGATACAACGACAGGTCTGCTCTTATGCATTCCCAACACAGGCAACCTCGACTGCTCTGAGTTCATGATTGCCAGGGCCATGTCGTACCTAGAACTTAGCATTCTGCATGGCTTCTCTCTGTCTTCTGGGGTGGTGTGTGTGTGTGTGTGTGTGTGTGTGTGTGTGTGTGTGTGTGTACATATGTGCATGTGTGTGTGTGTGTGTGTGTGTGTGTGTGTGTGTTTGTGTGTGTGTGTGTGTGTGTGTGTGTCCTCTTTTCCTCTTCTATGCTGTTCCCTATGCCTTAGAGGGAATGTCCCATTTAGGAGTGACCCTTCAACTATCACTTATTCTTAACACTTGGAATACGATGGAAAAATCTGTGTCCACCCTTCAATCTTTCTTCCCAGTCCAGTGAGCCACTCTTCTAACTGTAGAACAGTCCACTGAAAATTTGTTGAAATTAATAATGTCATAGTGTTTAAAGAGCAAAAGTGGGCCTGCATAGGTGGCTCCATAGCAAAGTGCTTTCCATTCATGCATAAGGACCTGGCTTAGAGCCCCAGGCCCCCAGCATGTAAGAGCCAGATGCTGAGGCATGTACTTATAATCCCAGCACTGGGGAAGTAGAGACAAGAAGGACCCTGAAACTCACTGGCTAGCCAGCCTAGCTGAAGTGCCAACCTCTTGGCACCCTCACACACATGTTCGCACACACAAATTAAATATATACATATACAATAAGTAAAGATTAGTGGCCAAATTATAGTCTGTCCTCTGCGCCCCTCTCTGTTCCTCATTTGCCGCCCCCATCAGAAAGCACATACAGCAAATCCTCAGCTGCTCTGCCCAGCCAAGCAAGCTTCCTGGCCCCAGCTGTGCCTCGGGATGTGTTCTGAAAGTGTCTGCTCCTCTGTCTGTGAGCTGTCTTCCAGCCCAGGTTCATCAAGGACTGCCACTTTAAAAACACACACAGGCAGGCATCCTAGGATATGCCATTATAAGCTGCTGCCAGGGGATCTTCTAAGAGATAAATGGAATCTCTGTGAAGTAAATTAGTGTGAACCAGTCAATCTGTGTGTCAGCCGTGAGCCACTTCCATGGATAACTGCCTGACTGAGTGGAGGCCAGGGCCTGGTGCCATGTGTGGGTCAGAATCTCAGATACAGTTTCACAGGATAAGGGGATTTGGAGCGATGTTTAGTCTTGGGAGAAAGCCAATTTGATCTGTGCTTTAGATTGGTCAATGAAATAGACTTCTAAGGCATTTTTGTTTCATCCTTCATCTAACTGGACTGTGTGATGCCAAGTTAGACAACTTCCTTACTGTGGGAAGTAGTAGGGATACCTGGGCAATGGCTGCCTCCTCCCAGAGAGCTGCTACTCTTCAGGCTCCCACTATGCTGGGCTTGGGCTGAGCCTCCTTGTTAAAAATCTTTAGGGTCTCAAAGAACAAACAAACAAAAACATACTATGGCAAAAAGAACTTAATCTAAATCTTCTCTCTATGAGGAACAAATGTGTGATCTTTAACTGATGAAGAATAGGAGGTCCAATGCAGAGGCAGACGGCCGTGGTCCCTTAAAGATGCCCAACACAGGAAATCAAATTTAGAGATTAGAAAAAACCCTACCCCAACCCGAACAGCATTTGAGTAAGGAAGCCTTTAAAAAGAACTTAACTGTTGCTGGAGAGATGGCACATCAGTTGAGAGCAGTTGTTCCTCATGTACAGGACCTGGGTTCCATTCCCAGAACTCACATGGTGACTCGCAAGTGCCTGCAATTACAACTTCAGATGATCTGATGCCCTCTTCTGGTCCCCAAGGAAAACTTCACATACATGATTCACAAAAATACATGTAGACTAGATACACATATGCATAGAATAAAATAAATCTTAAAAATAACTGTTCTTTGGAAAGAATTTAGAGACCAAATCCCTTTCAAGTCCCTGGAGCCGTCCTAATTAATGTTTCACATAACTAAATTGTGACTGTCAATGGTACTTTCATGCAAAACTCATGTTTCCATAATTGCATATTCCTTTGGAGATTGTAGCTTGCTCTTACATTAAGAGCACAGGGATTCATTTTATCTTGTTAAATTATACCAAATTATCTTCATTCATTTTTCCTTTTATTACATTCATAAAATTTTTATCATCTTACTTCTGTAGAATGAAATATCAGTGAGATGATTGAACTTAGCATAGAAATGTGAAAAGAAGGTGAATAGAAACTTAGGTCTTGTGTTTGAGAGAAATTTCTAAGGGCCTTTCTTAGCTGTGGGGAAGGTTTTAGTTTTGAAGAAAAAAAATAAATCTTCTCTGAACAGGAGCTTACACAAAATAATAATCACTTACATATTAAGTGAGTTTATTTTCTATCTTTGGTTATCTTTTTAGACTTTTTATCACCTACATTGCTTTGGAAAATATTACATAAAGGTACTGCCACGATGGGGGTCTATGGAGGCAATTATTTGATATATAAGATGCATTCAGTGCATAAGAATGCATCTATGGGTGTGAGTCAACATGAATCATAGCAAAGATCAAACCAAACCCTTTAACATTCAAGTGACCCTTTCCTTGAAATAATGAAATAAAAATGGGATGTCCTGTGGGACCAAAATTTGTTTTATGATCGTACATTATGTTCAGAAGAGTAAAACCCCAGGGGTCAGTTTAACTTTGTGATTTATGAGGGTCAGGAAAAGAGAATGGCTATCCAGGAATGTTCCCTTGGATGTCATTTTTGCAATGATAGTGTGAATTTTTTCTTGAGAGACATGAATAAATGTGTACTCATCCCAGACAGAGCACAGGCCAAAGTGGTGATTCCACCAAAGTCCAAATTGGCAAATCAGTGAGTGTATAGGACTTTCAGAGCATCGGTTGGGGGTGCTTAGAGGTATGGGGGTGACCCCTAAGAGACACACCACTGAAAAGGTCTCACCATAACATGGATAGCCAGGTCTTCATTGTCACATGGCTGGAGTGATTGCCTCAGTTAAACTTCAACATTCTATATTCTCTGGCCCCTCCTAAGAACACGTGCATCAGGTACATATAGCTGGGAGGCAGGCGTACAATGGGGTGGCTGGAATCTCAGGTGAGGATCCAGTGACCCTGCCCACCTTCTTGTTAAGAGGCCTGATCTTGCAGGTCGTTTTACAGTCATCCCAGCTGCTCTGATGAAGATGGTAATGGCTGTTGTACTTAGGGGACAGAATTCCCCCAACAACTTTTATTTTCATTCTTTGAAGGTTATGAGGGAACATCATATATATATATATATATATATATATATATATATATATATATGATCTTCGGCTTAGAAGTTTTTCTTAGTATGGTGCACCCAGGCTCTCCACAAAGAACCAATTTGAGAAAGTAGGTTTTCCCGACCACTACTGCCTACAATTACACCATCCCAGGAGAGCGAAGCTCATTACGTTTGATACCAGCATCCTCTCTCTCTCTCTAAATTTCCAACTGACTGAGACAAGCTCAGGCTGTCAGAAACTGACATATGGGTCATGCCTCTGTATTTTCTAGCCCAGCCTTCTGATTGTAGCACTGGAGACTGTGTTATAGAGGGAAACAGCCTCACAAGTCAAGATGTGTCTAAAATACCTGGACGTCCTGATAGCATACCAGAGTGTGGACAAAGAATCGTCATAGATGTGTAGTTTAAGTCAGAAAACGACAGAGGAGAGGAGAGGTATATTCATTGGTGGGTTAATGAAGATTCCATAAAAAGGTAGAATTTGAGCTAGATCTTCAACAAAGACTGATATTTTAGTAAACAGAGAATTGGAGTGACATCTTTCCCTGAGGATCTGGACAAAGGCAGTGGTGTAGAAAACAATTGTCACATCCAAGGGACAATGTGTGATCTCATAATGTTGAAGTGGGTTGTACAACAATCTGAAAAGAAACGTTTGAGAGTGGGGTGGAACCCCTTCAGAAACCAGCCAGTGTTGCTTGAGACGGCACTAGGACAGTTTGGAAAATTCATGGCTCTAGAATCTCCCATTGTGGATTGAATGGGGGTCATTGTAGGGGATCATGTTCTACATGGTAGCTGTGAGATCAGACCTTGGGTTTGAGATGCAGCATTTCTCAGTTTAAAGAACAACTGAAGAGAGAGACCCAGGTGGGTGGTCACAAGAGCTGCCCCAGAAGGGAATGGAGCAGGAGAGGACGGTCATGGAAGTTAGAAACTGGAGACAAGAAAATAACTACTGGAAATATTTAAAACACTCTGTTTCCCTGCATTCCTCAGATTGGCTTCCAGGCTTTAGTCTTGATATCTTTAGATATTCTCATTGTGACGAACTCTTTTCCTCTTCATTCCTTCCAGATCATTCATTCCTTTGTATCCTAATAGACAACAAGGACCCATGCAGTGCATCAAGTCAAAGCTTCCTGGTGTCTCCTCTCCCTTGCTTCTCCCATGCTGGGCTTACAGTGTTGCTCACCCGTTCCCTGGAACCCCGACCTGATGTTGGTCATTCACCTGCATCTTTTCCCTGTGAAACAATATCTCTAAGTCCTATCAAGTGATAGCTCAGTAGCCTGTTGATTTAACAAATACTTAAGCTTGTGTTGCCCTTGAATGCTTTCCACAATGTAACTTTGTCAAGACGTGTCCGCAGCATGTCTTCTCACTGGTTCTGTCTCATGGCGGATTCTATAACTAATTGATCTGGTCTAACATTTCACAGCTTGGGAACCCTTTATGTCCATGCATTCTTCCAAACAAAGTTTTAAAACATAGCAAGGGGTATTTTACCATAAGCTAGGGAATTGTTTTATCTAGAAGCATCTGTACATCTCTTGCCCTTTGCTTACTATTTCTTTGTTCTCAGACTAAGATAACATCTCTTTCGTGTTGAGCCTGGCTCTTGATACATCTTCCTAGATTATAGGGAGCAGTTTCCCTTCCTTCATACACATGCTTGTTCTTAAACTCTTTTCATTGGATTGTGTTTATCTTACTTTTTGTTATAAATTATCTTGTATCAAATTGAGATTCTCAGACATGTATGGTGGTGCACATGTATAAGCCTAACATTTGGGAGGACAAAGCAGGAGAATCATGTAGCTAGAGTTTTCCTGCCTGGCCCACCTCAGGACAAATCTCTCTCACCTGCCAGACCCACAGCCGCTCAGACCCGACCAAGTAAACACAGAGACTTATATTGCTTACAAACTGTATGGCCGTGGCAGGCTTCTTGCTAACTGTTCTTACAGCTTAAATTAATCCATTTCCATAAATCTATACCTTGTCACGTGGCTCGTGGCTTACCGGCATCTTCACATGCTGTTTGTCATCATGGCGGCTGGCAGTGTCTCTCTGACTCAGCCTTCCACTTCCCAGCTTTATTCTCCTCCTTGTCCTGCCTATACTTCCTGCCTAGCCAATGGCCAATCAGTGTTTTATTTATTGACCAATCAGCAACACATTTGCCATACAGAACATCCCACAGCAGAATCATGAGTTCAAGGCCAATATGTGCTAAATAAAGAGATGTTATCTCAAAAGTGATAAGTATATAAAGGACACTTTCTGCCACTTATAAAGGCTTTTTTTTTTTAATGTTCTGGGGGTAACCAATCTTGAGAGCACCATTCAAATATCCTGAGTGTGATACACCAACTGTTTTCAGAAGCCATCTTTCTCCTATTTATCTTTCAATAAATACTTGAACATTTTAAAACACATTTCATATGTGTAACCATAAAAATGGGTACCAGCCACCACCCATACTTCTCACATTTAGTACGAATGCCTGTGTGGGATGCAGGACAGGGGACAGTGATGCTCATTCCAGGTTAGATTGTAATGTAGTTGCAAAGCAGGTTGGTAGCATCCAAGCATGTCTCCCATTCCATTTTAGTAAGACTTCCCACTTTGGTATCAAGCAAAACTATCACTTTCAGAGCTTTAAGACTAATGATTCAAGATATTCTAACTTAGACCTTTCCTTCCTTCTTTCCTTTTTTTCCTTCCTTCCTTCTGTTGACAAGGGAAAACAAGGTATAGACTAGGTAACACGATTTGCTTATTTTCCATTT